>NC_079883.1:11352308-11520364 GCF_029227915.1 Hydractinia symbiolongicarpus | reverse complement strand
GATTATTCCAAGACATTTACAATTGGCTGTTCGTAATGATGAAGAATTAAACAAACTTTTGAGCGGTGTAACCATTGCAGCTGGTGGTGTTTTGCCAAACATTCAAGCTGTCTTACTCCCAAAGAAGAACGACAAAGGACAGAAGAAGTAAACCGCTACACTCAGAAAACAACGGCTATTTTTATAGCCACACATCTTTAAAAAAACATTGTTTTTTTCACAAAACTATAACCTTAAAGTCTAATAGATAATCCATGCATACGCCTTGTCCTAAGTAACTCAAAGAAATTAAATAAAAAAATTTGATCACAACGTCAAAATAAATTGCACGTATTTGCCCCTACTAATGTCTACGGCCATACCACGATGAACACACCCGTTCTCGTCTGATCACGGAAGTTAAGCATCGTCGGGCCGGGATAGTACTTGGATGGGGGACCGCCTGGGAACTCCCGGTGTCGTAGGCTTTTCATTTTCATTTGTTGCCTTTTCATTTCAATGGTGCTGTGATATATTTCTTGTTATAACAATTAAGGAACGTGGCGGTTGTTGAAAGTGTTTCCTATGACATTTTCCTACGACATTTTCAGGTGATAGTACGAGAAAAAAGAGCTTTCAAATGCATACAAACTCGATCTATTGCCGATCATCCAATAACCCTGACGGAATGGCAAATAAAATAAAATTCCGCCGCCTTCCGAGGACTTATATCGCAATCACGTTTCGTAACAGCCAAGCGAGGTTTTACCTTAGCGTTTAAGTCACCACCGACATTTGGCCGCGCAACTTTTCTAAGCTCATTCATTTTGACTTAAGGAGGGGGCGAGCGCGGACGCAGGCCCCCACTACCAGAAATTGTACGGTCGAGTTACTGACGTTTGCAGTAATCGCAGAGGTCAGCCCAAGCGTAGTGCAATGCAAGAGCCTCACTCTGGAAGAAAACCCTCATTGATCAGTCTTTACTTCCCCGTCAGGTAAGTATGAGTTGGAACTGCACCGTAGCATGAGGGTACCCTTCAAAGTTTGTTAATGCTTGTGGCTTGAGTGTGTTATAAACTGCCGTGTCGCGGGGCATAGGCTGTATTCTCCCCCAGTGTACGCGTTTTGTTCCCGCCGTAGACTATGCAGAGTGCCGTCGGAAAGAGGACTGCTATTATTCTTTTATTGCTTATGTGGGCCGCCATCGGTAATAGTGCAACACCAAGGCAACCCGTGGTCACGGCGTGAATGAATCCACCTCCATGACCCAAGGCCAAAAATCAGATTAATATACTGACCATTCAGAGAATGGCCTACCAGATATTAAACTGATAAGAACAGATACTACACTTGATCTTAGCCATTAGGCCGAGAAGCGATAAAGAACAAGCGTTGCCATGATAGGCATCGTCCACACACCGTAACTGCTTGTGGAGCATGTCACGTTACTGTAAAGCTTACAACTGTCACCGCGTACGGATGGACGGCGACATAGTAAAAATCACGGCTGTTGATTTAGCCGTAGGATGGAGAGCGACTGTAGCGAGTGGATGGTAACTTACATGAATGCTAACAAAGGCGACGATACTAAGTGCGTGATATTACTTTCCAATATGACTGCGTACATTCCGTTTATCAACGCATTACGCCAGAACGTGCGCGCGCGTTACACAGTAGACCATGCAGCCGAAATGCGACAGTGCGACCCTGCCAGGAGTCGAACCTGGAATCCCCTGATTCGTAGTCAGATGCCTTATCCATTGGGCCACAGGGCCATGCTTATGACTTCGCCCCATCGTTATTTTGGCTTGCGCATTCGTTTTACTTACGACAGAATTCTTCGTGTTTGTAGCCATGAAAGAAAGGGACTTCTGTGAGTGAATTTTTTTACTGTGGTCTAATAAAAAAGTCGAAACGCAGTGCCCAATATATGAATTGCTCCTAATAGCCGGAAACAGGCCGTGTCGATGATGTAGGCCGACATACGCAACGCAAACCAAAGAACGCTTTATGAAAATCCTAACACGGGCGCGGAAGAAGCCCAAATTAACAGAGTAGATGTAATGCTGAAGACCTCAAACTCCAGCAGCTTCTCTTTCAGACTATTGCGTCGTGCTACAAATAAAAATTAACATGCTTTCGCATAGTCGCGGCACCCAAAACGGACATTATACGATGTACAGAAACACACATTTCTGTTTTCGCGCCAAATCAATTCCCGGGAGTGGTACTTTTACGTCCGCATACTTCGCACCGTCTTAAATTATATCTCATTTACACGGTAATGTTTAGTATACTTCTACTGTGATAACAAGCATCGTTTATCGTTGGATTGTTGTAAGAAAACATTAAAAATGAGTGAAGCAGCTTCTCCAAAGAAAATCGCACCCAAGAAGAAACCTGCTGCAAAGAAGACAGCTGATCACCCTAAATATGTGGACATGATCAAGGCTGCTATCGCTACCCTAAAGGAACGCGGTGGTTCATCTCGCCAAGCTATTACAAAATATATTCATGCAAATTACAAAGTTGCTGAAAACTCAGATCATCATCTGAAAATGGCTCTTAAACGAGGAGTAACATCAGGCGATTTGATTCAAACTAAAGGCACTGGTGCTTCTGGATCATTCAAGCTAGGTCAGGTAAAAAAAGAAAAACCTAAGAAAAAGGCCGCAGCAAAAAAGCCAACGGCAAAGAAGCCTACTGCAAAGAAAAGTACACCAAAAAAGAAGCCAGCAAAGAAGAGCACGCCAAAGAAAGCAGCAAAGAAGCCTGCCACAAAGAAAGCCTCGGCTAAGAAACCAGCAGCTAAGAAACCCACAAAGAAGCCTGTTGCTAAAAAACCTGCAGCAAAGAAGGTCAAAAAGACTCCCAAAAAGGCAGCAAAGAAGACCGCAAAAAAATAATTTGTGTGTATCTGGCTATTACATTAACAAACGGCTATTTTTATAGCCACACATTTACAAAAAAACATTATCTTGGTACAAAGTTAAACTTGTTTAAGTCACTTAAACAGTTAAAAAAGAGTAATTTTAAGATTAGATTCCCTAAGTTTAAGTATTTTCGTTTTTAAATTTCTTATTTTCTTGCTTTTACTTTTCTTGCCCTTCATATTTTTAACATTGTCAAACTTTATGTAGCATAAAATTTTTATGTAGCATAAAATTTAAACAGAAAGCAGAACAAAGTTTGATATAAAAAGCTAGCCGTAATATTTTTTATGGATGTGTGGCTATAAAAATAGCCGTTTTTTGTTTGGTAAGATGCTTAGGCACGTTCCCCACGAATTCTTCTTGCCAACTGGATGTCTTTAGGCATGATTGTAACTCGTTTTGCGTGAATGGCACACAAGTTAGTATCCTCGAACAAGCCAACAAGGTACGCTTCAGAAGCCTCTTGCAGAGCCATAACGGCTGTGCTCTGGAATCGCAGATCTGTTTTGAAGTCCTGAGCAATTTCTCGCACAAGACGCTGGAAAGGCAACTTGCGGATCAAGAGCTCGGTTGACTTCTGGTATCTTCTGATTTCTCTGAGAGCAACTGTACCAGGTCTGTAACGATGTGGTTTTTTCACTCCTCCAGTAGCTGGTGCGCTTTTCCTCGCAGCTTTAGTGGCGAGTTGTTTTCGTGGAGCCTTTCCTCCAGTAGATTTACGTGCAGTTTGCTTTGTACGAGCCATATTTTAAGAAGTCGATGTAGTACGGATACACAAGACGGTCTAAAATGCACTATCGCGCCAAAGTTTTATTTCTCATATTGATTGACAGCTAAGGTTCAAAACAAACCATTTGATTGGTGCTAAGAAAGTAATTTCTGATTGGCTGCATAATGACATTACGCTCATTACTTTAACATTTTTATAAAATCTGTGTTTTTTGGCTACGGGAAAACGGCTGTATCTTCTGATACACAAAAGCTTTTGACTTTTTTTTTTTTTAGTAAGTAGCAGAAGGTTTGGCGAATTCCAACGATGCCAAATTTATTGCCTTACTGAAACATTAAGACCACGAATTTTTAAAAAAACTACAGTTTTACTTAAAAAAATGTACAAAATGTTCGGAACATTTTGTAATGACGCAACTCTATTGGTTAATTAGGGTGTTTCCACGAGCAGTAGGTAATTTTATGGCCTCTTTTTAAAGCTGTCTGAATTCTGTTAACTCAAACGTTGTTTTTGTACTCGTTCTGTACGCAACTATATCAATATGTCTGGACGCGGAAAAGGAGGTAAAGGATTGGGAAAAGGAGGTGCTAAACGTCACCGAAAAATTCTTCGTGATAACATTCAGGGAATCACAAAACCTGCTATTCGACGTCTTGCTCGACGAGGTGGTGTCAAACGTATCTCTGGCCTTATCTATGAGGAAACCAGAGGTGTACTGAAGGTTTTCTTAGAGAATGTTATTCGTGATGCTGTAACCTACACAGAGCACGCTAAACGCAAGACCGTTACCGCTATGGATGTTGTTTATGCCTTAAAACGTCAAGGAAGAACTCTTTACGGATTCGGAGGTTAAGCGTTGTCATTGCTCAACAAAAACGGCTATTTTTATAGCCACAAATCTTTTAAAACATTACTTTGTGCACGCTTCCAAATTACACAATGTGTAAAGTCTTGTCACAGTTACATTTATTGCTATACGATACTATGTCATATATGACACAAAAAAAATTTAGAAATACTTTGTAGGGTTAATTTGCCTGGGAGTGTTTCCGTGAAAAGCTGGGTTAAGTTAAATGTAAGCAATAACATGGATCAATGTACTTGTCTTTTCTGCAAGTACAGCTAATAATACGTATGAAAAGTGAAGCTAATCCACACACACACATGGGGAAGTATTTTAAATGTAGGCTAGTGTTCTTAAGCACATTATTTAGAAGTTTTATTAACTTCGGTTAACTTGTAGTGACGCCAAGTAAATGTTTTTTTAAAGATGTGTGGTCTTAAAAAAGACCGTTTGTGTTTGGTAGACGTTGGTTTACTTGCTGCTTGTGTATTTTGTGACGGCTTTTGTTCCTTCACTGACTGCGTGTTTTGCAAGTTCTCCAGGCAAGAGAAGACGTACTGCGGTTTGAATTTCACGAGAAGAGATGGTCGACTTTTTGTTTTGAAGAGCCAAACGCGAAGCTTCGGAAGCAATGCGCTCAAAGATGTCGTTGACAAATGAGTTCATGATGCTCATAGCTTTGCTTGAAACTCCGACATCTGGGTGAACTTGTTTCAAAACATTGTAGATGTAAATAGCATAACTTTCCTTTCTCTTTCTCTTGCGTTTCTTTTCACCAGTTCCACCAATCTTTCCTCCTTTTTTGCCGGCTCTTTTTTCACCTTTCTTGGCTACTTTAGGTGCCTGTTTTCCTCCTTTAGCTGCTGCGTCAGACATGGTTAAAAATTTTTGCTACTTAACTTGTAAATAAGCATTAAACTGCAAGTCAAAACTTTTTGTTTATAAGTAAAAAAATCGGATCGAATTCGATCCGAAAACGCCGATACGCAATTTAATTGGTTAAAAAAAAAATCTTTTGTTTAATACTTAATTATGATTGGTTAAAAAAACATGATTTCGATCCTATTTTTATGATGAAAAAACGAGTAAAGTTTATTTCGTTAACACTTACGTTAAATATTCGTACGTTTTTGTATTAACTTACAAATCAAATCGCAGTTATGTCTGGACGTGGAAAAGGTGGAAAAGCTAAGGCTAAAGCCAAGACAAGATCCTCAAGAGCTGGACTTCAATTTCCAGTCGGTAGAGTGCATAGATTCCTTCGTAGAGGGCACTATGCTAACCGAATTGGATCTGGAGCACCAGTTTACTTAGCAGCCGTCTTGGAATATTTATCTGCTGAGATATTGGAGTTGGCTGGTAACGCAGCAAGAGACAACAAAAAAGCTAGGATTATTCCAAGACATTTACAATTGGCTGTTCGTAATGATGAAGAATTAAACAAACTTTTGAGCGGTGTAACCATTGCAGCTGGTGGTGTTTTGCCAAACATTCAAGCTGTCTTACTCCCAAAGAAGAACGACAAAGGACAGAAGAAGTAAACCGCTACACTCAGAAAACAACGGCTATTTTTATAGCCACACATCTTTAAAAAAACATTGTTTTTTTCACAAAACTATAACCTTAAAGTCTAATAGATAATCCATGCATACGCCTTGTCCTAAGTAACTCAAAGAAATTAAATAAAAAAATTTGATCACAACGTCAAAATAAATTGCACGTATTTGCCCCTACTAATGTCTACGGCCATACCACGATGAACACACCCGTTCTCGTCTGATCACGGAAGTTAAGCATCGTCGGGCCGGGATAGTACTTGGATGGGGGACCGCCTGGGAACTCCCGGTGTCGTAGGCTTTTCATTTTCATTTGTTGCCTTTTCATTTCAATGGTGCTGTGATATATTTCTTGTTATAACAATTAAGGAACGTGGCGGTTGTTGAAAGTGTTTCCTATGACATTTTCCTACGACATTTTCAGGTGATAGTACGAGAAAAAAGAGCTTTCAAATGCATACAAACTCGATCTATTGCCGATCATCCAATAACCCTGACGGAATGGCAAATAAAATAAAATTCCGCCGCCTTCCGAGGACTTATATCGCAATCACGTTTCGTAACAGCCAAGCGAGGTTTTACCTTAGCGTTTAAGTCACCACCGACATTTGGCCGCGCAACTTTTCTAAGCTCATTCATTTTGACTTAAGGAGGGGGCGAGCGCGGACGCAGGCCCCCACTACCAGAAATTGTACGGTCGAGTTACTGACGTTTGCAGTAATCGCAGAGGTCAGCCCAAGCGTAGTGCAATGCAAGAGCCTCACTCTGGAAGAAAACCCTCATTGATCAGTCTTTACTTCCCCGTCAGGTAAGTATGAGTTGGAACTGCACCGTAGCATGAGGGTACCCTTCAAAGTTTGTTAATGCTTGTGGCTTGAGTGTGTTATAAACTGCCGTGTCGCGGGGCATAGGCTGTATTCTCCCCCAGTGTACGCGTTTTGTTCCCGCCGTAGACTATGCAGAGTGCCGTCGGAAAGAGGACTGCTATTATTCTTTTATTGCTTATGTGGGCCGCCATCGGTAATAGTGCAACACCAAGGCAACCCGTGGTCACGGCGTGAATGAATCCACCTCCATGACCCAAGGCCAAAAATCAGATTAATATACTGACCATTCAGAGAATGGCCTACCAGATATTAAACTGATAAGAACAGATACTACACTTGATCTTAGCCATTAGGCCGAGAAGCGATAAAGAACAAGCGTTGCCATGATAGGCATCGTCCACACACCGTAACTGCTTGTGGAGCATGTCACGTTACTGTAAAGCTTACAACTGTCACCGCGTACGGATGGACGGCGACATAGTAAAAATCACGGCTGTTGATTTAGCCGTAGGATGGAGAGCGACTGTAGCGAGTGGATGGTAACTTACATGAATGCTAACAAAGGCGACGATACTAAGTGCGTGATATTACTTTCCAATATGACTGCGTACATTCCGTTTATCAACGCATTACGCCAGAACGTGCGCGCGCGTTACACAGTAGACCATGCAGCCGAAATGCGACAGTGCGACCCTGCCAGGAGTCGAACCTGGAATCCCCTGATTCGTAGTCAGATGCCTTATCCATTGGGCCACAGGGCCATGCTTATGACTTCGCCCCATCGTTATTTTGGCTTGCGCATTCGTTTTACTTACGACAGAATTCTTCGTGTTTGTAGCCATGAAAGAAAGGGACTTCTGTGAGTGAATTTTTTTACTGTGGTCTAATAAAAAAGTCGAAACGCAGTGCCCAATATATGAATTGCTCCTAATAGCCGGAAACAGGCCGTGTCGATGATGTAGGCCGACATACGCAACGCAAACCAAAGAACGCTTTATGAAAATCCTAACACGGGCGCGGAAGAAGCCCAAATTAACAGAGTAGATGTAATGCTGAAGACCTCAAACTCCAGCAGCTTCTCTTTCAGACTATTGCGTCGTGCTACAAATAAAAATTAACATGCTTTCGCATAGTCGCGGCACCCAAAACGGACATTATACGATGTACAGAAACACACATTTCTGTTTTCGCGCCAAATCAATTCCCGGGAGTGGTACTTTTACGTCCGCATACTTCGCACCGTCTTAAATTATATCTCATTTACACGGTAATGTTTAGTATACTTCTACTGTGATAACAAGCATCGTTTATCGTTGGATTGTTGTAAGAAAACATTAAAAATGAGTGAAGCAGCTTCTCCAAAGAAAATCGCACCCAAGAAGAAACCTGCTGCAAAGAAGACAGCTGATCACCCTAAATATGTGGACATGATCAAGGCTGCTATCGCTACCCTAAAGGAACGCGGTGGTTCATCTCGCCAAGCTATTACAAAATATATTCATGCAAATTACAAAGTTGCTGAAAACTCAGATCATCATCTGAAAATGGCTCTTAAACGAGGAGTAACATCAGGCGATTTGATTCAAACTAAAGGCACTGGTGCTTCTGGATCATTCAAGCTAGGTCAGGTAAAAAAAGAAAAACCTAAGAAAAAGGCCGCAGCAAAAAAGCCAACGGCAAAGAAGCCTACTGCAAAGAAAAGTACACCAAAAAAGAAGCCAGCAAAGAAGAGCACGCCAAAGAAAGCAGCAAAGAAGCCTGCCACAAAGAAAGCCTCGGCTAAGAAACCAGCAGCTAAGAAACCCACAAAGAAGCCTGTTGCTAAAAAACCTGCAGCAAAGAAGGTCAAAAAGACTCCCAAAAAGGCAGCAAAGAAGACCGCAAAAAAATAATTTGTGTGTATCTGGCTATTACATTAACAAACGGCTATTTTTATAGCCACACATTTACAAAAAAACATTATCTTGGTACAAAGTTAAACTTGTTTAAGTCACTTAAACAGTTAAAAAAGAGTAATTTTAAGATTAGATTCCCTAAGTTTAAGTATTTTCGTTTTTAAATTTCTTATTTTCTTGCTTTTACTTTTCTTGCCCTTCATATTTTTAACATTGTCAAACTTTATGTAGCATAAAATTTTTATGTAGCATAAAATTTAAACAGAAAGCAGAACAAAGTTTGATATAAAAAGCTAGCCGTAATATTTTTTATGGATGTGTGGCTATAAAAATAGCCGTTTTTTGTTTGGTAAGATGCTTAGGCACGTTCCCCACGAATTCTTCTTGCCAACTGGATGTCTTTAGGCATGATTGTAACTCGTTTTGCGTGAATGGCACACAAGTTAGTATCCTCGAACAAGCCAACAAGGTACGCTTCAGAAGCCTCTTGCAGAGCCATAACGGCTGTGCTCTGGAATCGCAGATCTGTTTTGAAGTCCTGAGCAATTTCTCGCACAAGACGCTGGAAAGGCAACTTGCGGATCAAGAGCTCGGTTGACTTCTGGTATCTTCTGATTTCTCTGAGAGCAACTGTACCAGGTCTGTAACGATGTGGTTTTTTCACTCCTCCAGTAGCTGGTGCGCTTTTCCTCGCAGCTTTAGTGGCGAGTTGTTTTCGTGGAGCCTTTCCTCCAGTAGATTTACGTGCAGTTTGCTTTGTACGAGCCATATTTTAAGAAGTCGATGTAGTACGGATACACAAGACGGTCTAAAATGCACTATCGCGCCAAAGTTTTATTTCTCATATTGATTGACAGCTAAGGTTCAAAACAAACCATTTGATTGGTGCTAAGAAAGTAATTTCTGATTGGCTGCATAATGACATTACGCTCATTACTTTAACATTTTTATAAAATCTGTGTTTTTTGGCTACGGGAAAACGGCTGTATCTTCTGATACACAAAAGCTTTTGACTTTTTTTTTTTTTAGTAAGTAGCAGAAGGTTTGGCGAATTCCAACGATGCCAAATTTATTGCCTTACTGAAACATTAAGACCACGAATTTTTAAAAAAACTACAGTTTTACTTAAAAAAATGTACAAAATGTTCGGAACATTTTGTAATGACGCAACTCTATTGGTTAATTAGGGTGTTTCCACGAGCAGTAGGTAATTTTATGGCCTCTTTTTAAAGCTGTCTGAATTCTGTTAACTCAAACGTTGTTTTTGTACTCGTTCTGTACGCAACTATATCAATATGTCTGGACGCGGAAAAGGAGGTAAAGGATTGGGAAAAGGAGGTGCTAAACGTCACCGAAAAATTCTTCGTGATAACATTCAGGGAATCACAAAACCTGCTATTCGACGTCTTGCTCGACGAGGTGGTGTCAAACGTATCTCTGGCCTTATCTATGAGGAAACCAGAGGTGTACTGAAGGTTTTCTTAGAGAATGTTATTCGTGATGCTGTAACCTACACAGAGCACGCTAAACGCAAGACCGTTACCGCTATGGATGTTGTTTATGCCTTAAAACGTCAAGGAAGAACTCTTTACGGATTCGGAGGTTAAGCGTTGTCATTGCTCAACAAAAACGGCTATTTTTATAGCCACAAATCTTTTAAAACATTACTTTGTGCACGCTTCCAAATTACACAATGTGTAAAGTCTTGTCACAGTTACATTTATTGCTATACGATACTATGTCATATATGACACAAAAAAAATTTAGAAATACTTTGTAGGGTTAATTTGCCTGGGAGTGTTTCCGTGAAAAGCTGGGTTAAGTTAAATGTAAGCAATAACATGGATCAATGTACTTGTCTTTTCTGCAAGTACAGCTAATAATACGTATGAAAAGTGAAGCTAATCCACACACACACATGGGGAAGTATTTTAAATGTAGGCTAGTGTTCTTAAGCACATTATTTAGAAGTTTTATTAACTTCGGTTAACTTGTAGTGACGCCAAGTAAATGTTTTTTTAAAGATGTGTGGTCTTAAAAAAGACCGTTTGTGTTTGGTAGACGTTGGTTTACTTGCTGCTTGTGTATTTTGTGACGGCTTTTGTTCCTTCACTGACTGCGTGTTTTGCAAGTTCTCCAGGCAAGAGAAGACGTACTGCGGTTTGAATTTCACGAGAAGAGATGGTCGACTTTTTGTTTTGAAGAGCCAAACGCGAAGCTTCGGAAGCAATGCGCTCAAAGATGTCGTTGACAAATGAGTTCATGATGCTCATAGCTTTGCTTGAAACTCCGACATCTGGGTGAACTTGTTTCAAAACATTGTAGATGTAAATAGCATAACTTTCCTTTCTCTTTCTCTTGCGTTTCTTTTCACCAGTTCCACCAATCTTTCCTCCTTTTTTGCCGGCTCTTTTTTCACCTTTCTTGGCTACTTTAGGTGCCTGTTTTCCTCCTTTAGCTGCTGCGTCAGACATGGTTAAAAATTTTTGCTACTTAACTTGTAAATAAGCATTAAACTGCAAGTCAAAACTTTTTGTTTATAAGTAAAAAAATCGGATCGAATTCGATCCGAAAACGCCGATACGCAATTTAATTGGTTAAAAAAAAAATCTTTTGTTTAATACTTAATTATGATTGGTTAAAAAAACATGATTTCGATCCTATTTTTATGATGAAAAAACGAGTAAAGTTTATTTCGTTAACACTTACGTTAAATATTCGTACGTTTTTGTATTAACTTACAAATCAAATCGCAGTTATGTCTGGACGTGGAAAAGGTGGAAAAGCTAAGGCTAAAGCCAAGACAAGATCCTCAAGAGCTGGACTTCAATTTCCAGTCGGTAGAGTGCATAGATTCCTTCGTAGAGGGCACTATGCTAACCGAATTGGATCTGGAGCACCAGTTTACTTAGCAGCCGTCTTGGAATATTTATCTGCTGAGATATTGGAGTTGGCTGGTAACGCAGCAAGAGACAACAAAAAAGCTAGGATTATTCCAAGACATTTACAATTGGCTGTTCGTAATGATGAAGAATTAAACAAACTTTTGAGCGGTGTAACCATTGCAGCTGGTGGTGTTTTGCCAAACATTCAAGCTGTCTTACTCCCAAAGAAGAACGACAAAGGACAGAAGAAGTAAACCGCTACACTCAGAAAACAACGGCTATTTTTATAGCCACACATCTTTAAAAAAACATTGTTTTTTTCACAAAACTATAACCTTAAAGTCTAATAGATAATCCATGCATACGCCTTGTCCTAAGTAACTCAAAGAAATTAAATAAAAAAATTTGATCACAACGTCAAAATAAATTGCACGTATTTGCCCCTACTAATGTCTACGGCCATACCACGATGAACACACCCGTTCTCGTCTGATCACGGAAGTTAAGCATCGTCGGGCCGGGATAGTACTTGGATGGGGGACCGCCTGGGAACTCCCGGTGTCGTAGGCTTTTCATTTTCATTTGTTGCCTTTTCATTTCAATGGTGCTGTGATATATTTCTTGTTATAACAATTAAGGAACGTGGCGGTTGTTGAAAGTGTTTCCTATGACATTTTCCTACGACATTTTCAGGTGATAGTACGAGAAAAAAGAGCTTTCAAATGCATACAAACTCGATCTATTGCCGATCATCCAATAACCCTGACGGAATGGCAAATAAAATAAAATTCCGCCGCCTTCCGAGGACTTATATCGCAATCACGTTTCGTAACAGCCAAGCGAGGTTTTACCTTAGCGTTTAAGTCACCACCGACATTTGGCCGCGCAACTTTTCTAAGCTCATTCATTTTGACTTAAGGAGGGGGCGAGCGCGGACGCAGGCCCCCACTACCAGAAATTGTACGGTCGAGTTACTGACGTTTGCAGTAATCGCAGAGGTCAGCCCAAGCGTAGTGCAATGCAAGAGCCTCACTCTGGAAGAAAACCCTCATTGATCAGTCTTTTCTTCCCCGTCAGGTAAGTATGAGTTGGAACTGCACCGTAGCATGAGGGTACCCTTCAAAGTTTGTTAATGCTTGTGGCTTGAGTGTGTTATAAACTGCCGTGTCGCGGGGCATAGGCTGTATTCTCCCCCAGTGTACGCGTTTTGTTCCCGCCGTAGACTATGCAGAGTGCCGTCGGAAAGAGGACTGCTATTATTCTTTTATTGCTTATGTGGGCCGCCATCGGTAATAGTGCAACACCAAGGCAACCCGTGGTCACGGCGTGAATGAATCCACCTCCATGACCCAAGGCCAAAAATCAGATTAATATACTGACCATTCAGAGAATGGCCTACCAGATATTAAACTGATAAGAACAGATACTACACTTGATCTTAGCCATTAGGCCGAGAAGCGATAAAGAACAAGCGTTGCCATGATAGGCATCGTCCACACACCGTAACTGCTTGTGGAGCATGTCACGTTACTGTAAAGCTTACAACTGTCACCGCGTACGGATGGACGGCGACATAGTAAAAATCACGGCTGTTGATTTAGCCGTAGGATGGAGAGCGACTGTAGCGAGTGGATGGTAACTTACATGAATGCTAACAAAGGCGACGATACTAAGTGCGTGATATTACTTTCCAATATGACTGCGTACATTCCGTTTATCAACGCATTACGCCAGAACGTGCGCGCGCGTTACACAGTAGACCATGCAGCCGAAATGCGACAGTGCGACCCTGCCAGGAGTCGAACCTGGAATCCCCTGATTCGTAGTCAGATGCCTTATCCATTGGGCCACAGGGCCATGCTTATGACTTCGCCCCATCGTTATTTTGGCTTGCGCATTCGTTTTACTTACGACAGAATTCTTCGTGTTTGTAGCCATGAAAGAAAGGGACTTCTGTGAGTGAATTTTTTTACTGTGGTCTAATAAAAAAGTCGAAACGCAGTGCCCAATATATGAATTGCTCCTAATAGCCGGAAACAGGCCGTGTCGATGATGTAGGCCGACATACGCAACGCAAACCAAAGAACGCTTTATGAAAATCCTAACACGGGCGCGGAAGAAGCCCAAATTAACAGAGTAGATGTAATGCTGAAGACCTCAAACTCCAGCAGCTTCTCTTTCAGACTATTGCGTCGTGCTACAAATAAAAATTAACATGCTTTCGCATAGTCGCGGCACCCAAAACGGACATTATACGATGTACAGAAACACACATTTCTGTTTTCGCGCCAAATCAATTCCCGGGAGTGGTACTTTTACGTCCGCATACTTCGCACCGTCTTAAATTATATCTCATTTACACGGTAATGTTTAGTATACTTCTACTGTGATAACAAGCATCGTTTATCGTTGGATTGTTGTAAGAAAACATTAAAAATGAGTGAAGCAGCTTCTCCAAAGAAAATCGCACCCAAGAAGAAACCTGCTGCAAAGAAGACAGCTGATCACCCTAAATATGTGGACATGATCAAGGCTGCTATCGCTACCCTAAAGGAACGCGGTGGTTCATCTCGCCAAGCTATTACAAAATATATTCATGCAAATTACAAAGTTGCTGAAAACTCAGATCATCATCTGAAAATGGCTCTTAAACGAGGAGTAACATCAGGCGATTTGATTCAAACTAAAGGCACTGGTGCTTCTGGATCATTCAAGCTAGGTCAGGTAAAAAAAGAAAAACCTAAGAAAAAGGCCGCAGCAAAAAAGCCAACGGCAAAGAAGCCTACTGCAAAGAAAAGTACACCAAAAAAGAAGCCAGCAAAGAAGAGCACGCCAAAGAAAGCAGCAAAGAAGCCTGCCACAAAGAAAGCCTCGGCTAAGAAACCAGCAGCTAAGAAACCCACAAAGAAGCCTGTTGCTAAAAAACCTGCAGCAAAGAAGGTCAAAAAGACTCCCAAAAAGGCAGCAAAGAAGACCGCAAAAAAATAATTTGTGTGTATCTGGCTATTACATTAACAAACGGCTATTTTTATAGCCACACATTTACAAAAAAACATTATCTTGGTACAAAGTTAAACTTGTTTAAGTCACTTAAACAGTTAAAAAAGAGTAATTTTAAGATTAGATTCCCTAAGTTTAAGTATTTTCGTTTTTAAATTTCTTATTTTCTTGCTTTTACTTTTCTTGCCCTTCATATTTTTAACATTGTCAAACTTTATGTAGCATAAAATTTTTATGTAGCATAAAATTTAAACAGAAAGCAGAACAAAGTTTGATATAAAAAGCTAGCCGTAATATTTTTTATGGATGTGTGGCTATAAAAATAGCCGTTTTTTGTTTGGTAAGATGCTTAGGCACGTTCCCCACGAATTCTTCTTGCCAACTGGATGTCTTTAGGCATGATTGTAACTCGTTTTGCGTGAATGGCACACAAGTTAGTATCCTCGAACAAGCCAACAAGGTACGCTTCAGAAGCCTCTTGCAGAGCCATAACGGCTGTGCTCTGGAATCGCAGATCTGTTTTGAAGTCCTGAGCAATTTCTCGCACAAGACGCTGGAAAGGCAACTTGCGGATCAAGAGCTCGGTTGACTTCTGGTATCTTCTGATTTCTCTGAGAGCAACTGTACCAGGTCTGTAACGATGTGGTTTTTTCACTCCTCCAGTAGCTGGTGCGCTTTTCCTCGCAGCTTTAGTGGCGAGTTGTTTTCGTGGAGCCTTTCCTCCAGTAGATTTACGTGCAGTTTGCTTTGTACGAGCCATATTTTAAGAAGTCGATGTAGTACGGATACACAAGACGGTCTAAAATGCACTATCGCGCCAAAGTTTTATTTCTCATATTGATTGACAGCTAAGGTTCAAAACAAACCATTTGATTGGTGCTAAGAAAGTAATTTCTGATTGGCTGCATAATGACATTACGCTCATTACTTTAACATTTTTATAAAATCTGTGTTTTTTGGCTACGGGAAAACGGCTGTATCTTCTGATACACAAAAGCTTTTGACTTTTTTTTTTTTTAGTAAGTAGCAGAAGGTTTGGCGAATTCCAACGATGCCAAATTTATTGCCTTACTGAAACATTAAGACCACGAATTTTTAAAAAAACTACAGTTTTACTTAAAAAAATGTACAAAATGTTCGGAACATTTTGTAATGACGCAACTCTATTGGTTAATTAGGGTGTTTCCACGAGCAGTAGGTAATTTTATGGCCTCTTTTTAAAGCTGTCTGAATTCTGTTAACTCAAACGTTGTTTTTGTACTCGTTCTGTACGCAACTATATCAATATGTCTGGACGCGGAAAAGGAGGTAAAGGATTGGGAAAAGGAGGTGCTAAACGTCACCGAAAAATTCTTCGTGATAACATTCAGGGAATCACAAAACCTGCTATTCGACGTCTTGCTCGACGAGGTGGTGTCAAACGTATCTCTGGCCTTATCTATGAGGAAACCAGAGGTGTACTGAAGGTTTTCTTAGAGAATGTTATTCGTGATGCTGTAACCTACACAGAGCACGCTAAACGCAAGACCGTTACCGCTATGGATGTTGTTTATGCCTTAAAACGTCAAGGAAGAACTCTTTACGGATTCGGAGGTTAAGCGTTGTCATTGCTCAACAAAAACGGCTATTTTTATAGCCACAAATCTTTTAAAACATTACTTTGTGCACGCTTCCAAATTACACAATGTGTAAAGTCTTGTCACAGTTACATTTATTGCTATACGATACTATGTCATATATGACACAAAAAAAATTTAGAAATACTTTGTAGGGTTAATTTGCCTGGGAGTGTTTCCGTGAAAAGCTGGGTTAAGTTAAATGTAAGCAATAACATGGATCAATGTACTTGTCTTTTCTGCAAGTACAGCTAATAATACGTATGAAAAGTGAAGCTAATCCACACACACACATGGGGAAGTATTTTAAATGTAGGCTAGTGTTCTTAAGCACATTATTTAGAAGTTTTATTAACTTCGGTTAACTTGTAGTGACGCCAAGTAAATGTTTTTTTAAAGATGTGTGGTCTTAAAAAAGACCGTTTGTGTTTGGTAGACGTTGGTTTACTTGCTGCTTGTGTATTTTGTGACGGCTTTTGTTCCTTCACTGACTGCGTGTTTTGCAAGTTCTCCAGGCAAGAGAAGACGTACTGCGGTTTGAATTTCACGAGAAGAGATGGTCGACTTTTTGTTTTGAAGAGCCAAACGCGAAGCTTCGGAAGCAATGCGCTCAAAGATGTCGTTGACAAATGAGTTCATGATGCTCATAGCTTTGCTTGAAACTCCGACATCTGGGTGAACTTGTTTCAAAACATTGTAGATGTAAATAGCATAACTTTCCTTTCTCTTTCTCTTGCGTTTCTTTTCACCAGTTCCACCAATCTTTCCTCCTTTTTTGCCGGCTCTTTTTTCACCTTTCTTGGCTACTTTAGGTGCCTGTTTTCCTCCTTTAGCTGCTGCGTCAGACATGGTTAAAAATTTTTGCTACTTAACTTGTAAATAAGCATTAAACTGCAAGTCAAAACTTTTTGTTTATAAGTAAAAAAATCGGATCGAATTCGATCCGAAAACGCCGATACCGATACGCAATTTAATTGGTTAAAAAAAAAATCTTTTGTTTAATACTTAATTATGATTGGTTAAAAAAACATGATTTCGATCCTATTTTTATGATGAAAAAACGAGTAAAGTTTATTTCGTTAACACTTACGTTAAATATTCGTACGTTTTTGTATTAACTTACAAATCAAATCGCAGTTATGTCTGGACGTGGAAAAGGTGGAAAAGCTAAGGCTAAAGCCAAGACAAGATCCTCAAGAGCTGGACTTCAATTTCCAGTCGGTAGAGTGCATAGATTCCTTCGTAGAGGGCACTATGCTAACCGAATTGGATCTGGAGCACCAGTTTACTTAGCAGCCGTCTTGGAATATTTATCTGCTGAGATATTGGAGTTGGCTGGTAACGCAGCAAGAGACAACAAAAAGCTAGGATTATTCCAAGACATTTACAATTGGCTGTTCGTAATGATGAAGAATTAAACAAACTTTTGAGCGGTGTAACCATTGCAGCTGGTGGTGTTTTGCCAACATTCAAGCTGTCTTACTCCCAAAGAAGAACGACAAAGGACAGAAGAAGTAAACCGCTACACTCAGAAAACAACGGCTATTTTTATAGCCACACATCTTTAAAAAACATTGTTTTTTTTCACAAAACTATAACCTTAAAGTCTAATAGATAATCCATGCATACGCCTTGTCCTAAGTAACTCAAAGAAATTAAATAAAAAAATTTGATCACAACGTCAAAATAAATTGCACGTATTTGCCCCTACTAATGTCTACGGCCATACCACGATGAACACACCCGTTCTCGTCTGATCACGGAAGTTAAGCATCGTCGGGCCGGGATAGTACTTGGATGGGGGACCGCCTGGGAACTCCCGGTGTCGTAGGCTTTTCATTTTCATTTGTTGCCTTTTCATTTCAATGGTGCTGTGATATATTTCTTGTTATAACAATTAAGGAACGTGGCGGTTGTTGAAAGTGTTTCCTATGACATTTTCCTACGACATTTTCAGGTGATAGTACGAGAAAAAAGAGCTTTCAAATGCATACAAACTCGATCTATTGCCGATCATCCAATAACCCTGACGGAATGGCAAATAAATAAAATTCCGCCGCCTTCCGAGGACTTATATCGCAATCACGTTTCGTAACAGCCAAGCGAGGTTTTACCTTAGCGTTTAAGTCACCACCGACATTTGGCCGCGCAACTTTTCTAAGCTCATTCATTTTGACTTAAGGAGGGGGCGAGCGCGGACGCAGGCCCCCACTACCAGAAATTGTACGGTCGAGTTACTGACGTTTGCAGTAATCGCAGAGGTCAGCCCAAGCGTAGTGCAATGCAAGAGCCTCACTCTGAAGAAAACCCTCATTGATCAGTCTTTACTTCCCGTCAGGTAAGTATGAGTTGGAACTGCACCGTAGCATGAGGGTACCCTTCAAGTTTGTTAATGCTTGTGGCTTGAGTGTGTTATAAACTGCCGTGTCGCGGGGCATAGGCTGTATTCTCCCCCAGTGTACGCGTTTTGTTCCCGCCGTAGACTATGCAGAGTGCCGTCGAAAGAGGACTGCTATTATTCTTTTATTGCTTATGTGGGCCGCCATCGGTAATAGTGCAACACCAAGGCAACCCGTGGTCACGGCGTGAATGAATCCACCTCCATGACCCAAGGCCAAAAATCAGATTAATATACTGACCATTCAGAGAATGGCCTACCAGATATTAAACTGATAAGAACAGATACTACACTTGATCTTAGCCATTAGGCCGAGAAGCGATAAAGAACAAGCGTTGCCATGATAGGCATCGTCCACACACCGTAACTGCTTGTGGAGCATGTCACGTTACTGTAAAGCTTACAACTGTCACCGCGTACGGATGGACGGCGACATAGTAAAAATCACGGCTGTTGATTTAGCCGTAGGATGGAGAGCGACTGTAGCGAGTGGATGGTAACTTACATGAATGCTAACAAAGGCGACGATACTAAGTGCGTGATATTACTTTCCAATATGACTGCGTACATTCCGTTTATCAACGCATTACGCCAGAACGTGCGCGCGCGTTACACAGTAGACCATGCAGCCGAAATGCGACAGTGCGACCCTGCCAGGAGTCGAACCTGGAATCCCCTGATTCGTAGTCAGATGCCTTATCCATTGGGCCACAGGGCCATGCTTATGACTTCGCCCCATCGTTATTTGGCTTGCGCATTCGTTTTACTTACGACAGAATTCTTCGTGTTTTGTAGCCATGAAAGAAAGGGACTTCTGTGAGTGAATTTTTTTACTGTGGTCTAATAAAAAAGTCGAAACGCAGTGCCCAATATATGAATTGCTCCTAATAGCCGGAAACAGGCCGTGTCGATGATGTAGGCCGACATACGCAACGCAAACCAAAGAACGCTTTATGAAAATCCTAACACGGGCGCGGAAGAAGCCCAAATTAACAGAGTAGATGTAATGCTGAAGACCTCAAACTCCAGCAGCTTCTCTTTCAGACTATTGCGTCGTGCTACAAATAAAAATTAACATGCTTTCGCATAGTCGCGGCACCCAAAACGGACATTATACGATGTACAGAAACACACATTTCTGTTTTCGCGCCAAATCAATTCCCGGGAGTGGTACTTTTACGTCCGCATACTTCGCACCGTCTTAAATTATATCTCATTTACACGGTAATGTTTAGTATACTTCTACTGTGATAACAAGCATCGTTTATCGTTGGATTGTTGTAAGAAAACATTAAAAATGAGTGAAGCAGCTTCTCCAAAGAAAATCGCACCCAAGAAGAAACCTGCTGCAAAGAAGACAGCTGATCACCCTAAATATGTGGACATGATCAAGGCTGCTATCGCTACCCTAAAGGAACGCGGTGGTTCATCTCGCCAAGCTATTACAAAATATATTCATGCAAATTACAAAGTTGCTGAAAACTCAGATCATCATCTGAAAATGGCTCTTAAACGAGGAGTAACATCAGGCGATTTGATTCAAACTAAAGGCACTGGTGCTTCTGGATCATTCAAGCTAGGTCAGGTAAAAAAAGAAAAACCTAAGAAAAAGGCCGCAGCAAAAAAGCCAACGGCAAAGAAGCCTACTGCAAAGAAAAGTACACCAAAAAAGAAGCCAGCAAAGAAGAGCACGCCAAAGAAAGCAGCAAAGAAGCCTGCCACAAAGAAAGCCTCGGCTAAGAAACCAGCAGCTAAGAAACCCACAAAGAAGCCTGTTGCTAAAAAACCTGCAGCAAAGAAGGTCAAAAAGACTCCCAAAAAGGCAGCAAAGAAGACCGCAAAAAATAATTTGTGTGTATCTGGCTATTACATTAACAAACGGCTATTTTTATAGCCACACATTTACAAAAAAACATTATCTTGGTACAAAGTTAAACTTGTTTAAGTCACTTAAACAGTTAAAAAAGAGTAATTTTAAGATTAGATTCCCTAAGTTTAAGTATTTTCGTTTTTAAATTTCTTATTTTCTTGCTTTTACTTTTCTTGCCCTTCATATTTTTAACATTGTCAAACTTTATGTAGCATAAAATTTTTATGTAGCATAAAATTTAAACAGAAAGCAGAACAAAGTTTGATATAAAAAGCTAGCCGTAATATTTTTTATGGATGTGTGGCTATAAAAATAGCCGTTTTTTGTTTGGTAAGATGCTTAGGCACGTTCCCCACGAATTCTTCTTGCCAACTGGATGTCTTTAGGCATGATTGTAACTCGTTTTGCGTGAATGGCACACAAGTTAGTATCCTCGAACAAGCCAACAAGGTACGCTTCAGAAGCCTCTTGCAGAGCCATAACGGCTGTGCTCTGGAATCGCAGATCTGTTTTGAAGTCCTGAGCAATTTCTCGCACAAGACGCTGGAAAGGCAACTTGCGGATCAAGAGCTCGGTTGACTTCTGGTATCTTCTGATTTCTCTGAGAGCAACTGTACCAGGTCTGTAACGATGTGGTTTTTTCACTCCTCCAGTAGCTGGTGCGCTTTTCCTCGCAGCTTTAGTGGCGAGTTGTTTTCGTGGAGCCTTTCCTCCAGTAGATTTACGTGCAGTTTGCTTTGTACGAGCCATATTTTAAGAAGTCGATGTAGTACGGATACACAAGACGGTCTAAAATGCACTATCGCGCCAAAGTTTTATTTCTCATATTGATTGACAGCTAAGGTTCAAAACAAACCATTTGATTGGTGCTAAGAAAGTAATTTCTGATTGGCTGCATAATGACATTACGCTCATTACTTTAACATTTTTATAAAATCTGTGTTTTTTGGCTACGGGAAAACGGCTGTATCTTCTGATACACAAAAGCTTTTGACTTTTTTTTTTTTTTAGTAAGTAGCAGAAGGTTTGGCGAATTCCAACGATGCCAAATTTATTGCCTTACTGAAACATTAAGACCACGAATTTTTAAAAAAACTACAGTTTTACTTAAAAAAATGTACAAAATGTTCGGAACATTTTGGTAATGACGCAACTCTATTGGTTAATTAGGGTGTTTCCACGAGCAGTAGGTAATTTTATGGCCTCTTTTTAAAGCTGTCTGAATTCTGTTAACTCAAACGTTGTTTTTGTACTCGTTCTGTACGCAACTATATCAATATGTCTGGACGCGGAAAAGGAGGTAAAGGATTGGGAAAAGGAGGTGCTAAACGTCACCGAAAAATTCTTCGTGATAACATTCAGGGAATCACAAAACCTGCTATTCGACGTCTTGCTCGACGAGGTGGTGTCAAACGTATCTCTGGCCTTATCTATGAGGAAACCAGAGGTGTACTGAAGGTTTTCTTAGAGAATGTTATTCGTGATGCTGTAACCTACACAGAGCACGCTAAACGCAAGACCGTTACCGCTATGGATGTTGTTTATGCCTTAAAACGTCAAGGAAGAACTCTTTACGGATTCGGAGGTTAAGCGTTGTCATTGCTCAACAAAAACGGCTATTTTTATAGCCACAAATCTTTTAAAACATTACTTTGTGCACGCTTCCAAATTACACAATGTGTAAAGTCTTGTCACAGTTACATTTATTGCTATACGATACTATGTCATATATGACACAAAAAAAATTTAGAAATACTTTGTAGGGTTAATTTGCCTGGGAGTGTTTCCGTGAAAAGCTGGGTTAAGTTAAATGTAAGCAATAACATGGATCAATGTACTTGTCTTTTCTGCAAGTACAGCTAATAATACGTATGAAAAGTGAAGCTAATCCACACACACACATGGGGAAGTATTTTAAATGTAGGCTAGTGTTCTTAAGCACATTATTTAGAAGTTTTATTAACTTCGGTTAACTTGTAGTGACGCCAAGTAAATGTTTTTTTAAAGATGTGTGGTCTTAAAAAAGACCGTTTGTGTTTGGTAGACGTTGGTTTACTTGCTGCTTGTGTATTTTGTGACGGCTTTTGTTCCTTCACTGACTGCGTGTTTTGCAAGTTCTCCAGGCAAGAGAAGACGTACTGCGGTTTGAATTTCACGAGAAGAGATGGTCGACTTTTTGTTTTGAAGAGCCAAACGCGAAGCTTCGGAAGCAATGCGCTCAAAGATGTCGTTGACAAATGAGTTCATGATGCTCATAGCTTTGCTTGAAACTCCGACATCTGGGTGAACTTGTTTCAAAACATTGTAGATGTAAATAGCATAACTTTCCTTTCTCTTTCTCTTGCGTTTCTTTTCACCAGTTCCACCAATCTTTCCTCCTTTTTTGCCGGCTCTTTTTTCACCTTTCTTGGCTACTTTAGGTGCCTGTTTTCCTCCTTTAGCTGCTGCGTCAGACATGGTTAAAAATTTTTGCTACTTAACTTGTAAATAAGCATTAAACTGCAAGTCAAAACTTTTTGTTTATAAGTAAAAAAATCGGATCGAATTCGATCCGAAAACGCCGATACGCAATTTAATTGGTTAAAAAAAAAATCTTTTGTTTAATACTTAATTATGATTGGTTAAAAAAACATGATTTCGATCCTATTTTTATGATGAAAAAACGAGTAAAGTTTATTTCGTTAACACTTACGTTAAATATTCGTACGTTTTTGTATTAACTTACAAATCAAATCGCAGTTATGTCTGGACGTGGAAAAGGTGGAAAAGCTAAGGCTAAAGCCAAGACAAGATCCTCAAGAGCTGGACTTCAATTTCCAGTCGGTAGAGTGCATAGATTCCTTCGTAGAGGGCACTATGCTAACCGAATTGGATCTGGAGCACCAGTTTACTTAGCAGCCGTCTTGGAATATTTATCTGCTGAGATATTGGAGTTGGCTGGTAACGCAGCAAGAGACAACAAAAAAGCTAGGATTATTCCAAGACATTTACAATTGGCTGTTCGTAATGATGAAGAATTAAACAAACTTTTGAGCGGTGTAACCATTGCAGCTGGTGGTGTTTTGCCAAACATTCAAGCTGTCTTACTCCCAAAGAAGAACGACAAAGGACAGAAGAAGTAAACCGCTACACTCAGAAAACAACGGCTATTTTTATAGCCACACATCTTAAAAAAAACATTGTTTTTTTCACAAAACTATAACCTTAAAGTCTAATAGATAATCCATGCATACGCCTTGTCCTAAGTAACTCAAAGAAATTAAATAAAAAAATTTGATCACAACGTCAAAATAAATTGCACGTATTTGCCCCTACTAATGTCTACGGCCATACCACGATGAACACACCCGTTCTCGTCTGATCACGGAAGTTAAGCATCGTCGGGCCGGGATAGTACTTGGATGGGGGACCGCCTGGGAACTCCCGGTGTCGTAGGCTTTTCATTTTCATTTGTTGCCTTTTCATTTCAATGGTGCTGTGATATATTTCTTGTTATAACAATTAAGGAACGTGGCGGTTGTTGAAAGTGTTTCCTATGACATTTTCCTACGACATTTTCAGGTGATAGTACGAGAAAAAAGAGCTTTCAAATGCATACAAACTCGATCTATTGCCGATCATCCAATAACCCTGACGGAATGGCAAATAAAATAAAATTCCGCCGCCTTCCGAGGACTTATATCGCAATCACGTTTCGTAACAGCCAAGCGAGGTTTTACCTTAGCGTTTAAGTCACCACCGACATTTGGCCGCGCAACTTTTCTAAGCTCATTCATTTTGACTTAAGGAGGGGGCGAGCGCGGACGCAGGCCCCCACTACCAGAAATTGTACGGTCGAGTTACTGACGTTTGCAGTAATCGCAGAGGTCAGCCCAAGCGTAGTGCAATGCAAGAGCCTCACTCTGGAAGAAAACCCTCATTGATCAGTCTTTACTTCCCCGTCAGGTAAGTATGAGTTGGAACTGCACCGTAGCATGAGGGTACCCTTCAAAGTTTGTTAATGCTTGTGGCTTGAGTGTGTTATAAACTGCCGTGTCGCGGGGCATAGGCTGTATTCTCCCCCAGTGTACGCGTTTTGTTCCCGCCGTAGACTATGCAGAGTGCCGTCGGAAAGAGGACTGCTATTATTCTTTTATTGCTTATGTGGGCCGCCATCGGTAATAGTGCAACACCAAGGCAACCCGTGGTCACGGCGTGAATGAATCCACCTCCATGACCCAAGGCCAAAAATCAGATTAATATACTGACCATTCAGAGAATGGCCTACCAGATATTAAACTGATAAGAACAGATACTACACTTGATCTTAGCCATTAGGCCGAGAAGCGATAAAGAACAAGCGTTGCCATGATAGGCATCGTCCACACACCGTAACTGCTTGTGGAGCATGTCACGTTACTGTAAAGCTTACAACTGTCACCGCGTACGGATGGACGGCGACATAGTAAAAATCACGGCTGTTGATTTAGCCGTAGGATGGAGAGCGACTGTAGCGAGTGGATGGTAACTTACATGAATGCTAACAAAGGCGACGATACTAAGTGCGTGATATTACTTTCCAATATGACTGCGTACATTCCGTTTATCAACGCATTACGCCAGAACGTGCGCGCGCGTTACACAGTAGACCATGCAGCCGAAATGCGACAGTGCGACCCTGCCAGGAGTCGAACCTGGAATCCCCTGATTCGTAGTCAGATGCCTTATCCATTGGGCCACAGGGCCATGCTTATGACTTCGCCCCATCGTTATTTTGGCTTGCGCATTCGTTTTACTTACGACAGAATTCTTCGTGTTTGTAGCCATGAAAGAAAGGGACTTCTGTGAGTGAATTTTTTTACTGTGGTCTAATAAAAAAGTCGAAACGCAGTGCCCAATATATGAATTGCTCCTAATAGCCGGAAACAGGCCGTGTCGATGATGTAGGCCGACATACGCAACGCAAACCAAAGAACGCTTTATGAAAATCCTAACACGGGCGCGGAAGAAGCCCAAATTAACAGAGTAGATGTAATGCTGAAGACCTCAAACTCCAGCAGCTTCTCTTTCAGACTATTGCGTCGTGCTACAAATAAAAATTAACATGCTTTCGCATAGTCGCGGCACCCAAAACGGACATTATACGATGTACAGAAACACACATTTCTGTTTTCGCGCCAAATCAATTCCCGGGAGTGGTACTTTTACGTCCGCATACTTCGCACCGTCTTAAATTATATCTCATTTACACGGTAATGTTTAGTATACTTCTACTGTGATAACAAGCATCGTTTATCGTTGGATTGTTGTAAGAAAACATTAAAAATGAGTGAAGCAGCTTCTCCAAAGAAAATCGCACCCAAGAAGAAACCTGCTGCAAAGAAGACAGCTGATCACCCTAAATATGTGGACATGATCAAGGCTGCTATCGCTACCCTAAAGGAACGCGGTGGTTCATCTCGCCAAGCTATTACAAAATATATTCATGCAAATTACAAAGTTGCTGAAAACTCAGATCATCATCTGAAAATGGCTCTTAAACGAGGAGTAACATCAGGCGATTTGATTCAAACTAAAGGCACTGGTGCTTCTGGATCATTCAAGCTAGGTCAGGTAAAAAAAGAAAAACCTAAGAAAAAGGCCGCAGCAAAAAAGCCAACGGCAAAGAAGCCTACTGCAAAGAAAAGTACACCAAAAAAGAAGCCAGCAAAGAAGAGCACGCCAAAGAAAGCAGCAAAGAAGCCTGCCACAAAGAAAGCCTCGGCTAAGAAACCAGCAGCTAAGAAACCCACAAAGAAGCCTGTTGCTAAAAAACCTGCAGCAAAGAAGGTCAAAAAGACTCCCAAAAAGGCAGCAAAGAAGACCGCAAAAAAATAATTTGTGTGTATCTGGCTATTACATTAACAAACGGCTATTTTTATAGCCACACATTTACAAAAAAACATTATCTTGGTACAAAGTTAAACTTGTTTAAGTCACTTAAACAGTTAAAAAAGAGTAATTTTAAGATTAGATTCCCTAAGTTTAAGTATTTTCGTTTTTAAATTTCTTATTTTCTTGCTTTTACTTTTCTTGCCCTTCATATTTTTAACATTGTCAAACTTTATGTAGCATAAAATTTTTATGTAGCATAAAATTTAAACAGAAAGCAGAACAAAGTTTGATATAAAAAGCTAGCCGTAATATTTTTTATGGATGTGTGGCTATAAAAATAGCCGTTTTTTGTTTGGTAAGATGCTTAGGCACGTTCCCCACGAATTCTTCTTGCCAACTGGATGTCTTTAGGCATGATTGTAACTCGTTTTGCGTGAATGGCACACAAGTTAGTATCCTCGAACAAGCCAACAAGGTACGCTTCAGAAGCCTCTTGCAGAGCCATAACGGCTGTGCTCTGGAATCGCAGATCTGTTTTGAAGTCCTGAGCAATTTCTCGCACAAGACGCTGGAAAGGCAACTTGCGGATCAAGAGCTCGGTTGACTTCTGGTATCTTCTGATTTCTCTGAGAGCAACTGTACCAGGTCTGTAACGATGTGGTTTTTTCACTCCTCCAGTAGCTGGTGCGCTTTTCCTCGCAGCTTTAGTGGCGAGTTGTTTTCGTGGAGCCTTTCCTCCAGTAGATTTACGTGCAGTTTGCTTTGTACGAGCCATATTTTAAGAAGTCGATGTAGTACGGATACACAAGACGGTCTAAAATGCACTATCGCGCCAAAGTTTTATTTCTCATATTGATTGACAGCTAAGGTTCAAAACAAACCATTTGATTGGTGCTAAGAAAGTAATTTCTGATTGGCTGCATAATGACATTACGCTCATTACTTTAACATTTTTATAAAATCTGTGTTTTTTGGCTACGGGAAAACGGCTGTATCTTCTGATACACAAAAGCTTTTGACTTTTTTTTTTTTTAGTAAGTAGCAGAAGGTTTGGCGAATTCCAACGATGCCAAATTTATTGCCTTACTGAAACATTAAGACCACGAATTTTTAAAAAAACTACAGTTTTACTTAAAAAAATGTACAAAATGTTCGGAACATTTTGTAATGACGCAACTCTATTGGTTAATTAGGGTGTTTCCACGAGCAGTAGGTAATTTTATGGCCTCTTTTTAAAGCTGTCTGAATTCTGTTAACTCAAACGTTGTTTTTGTACTCGTTCTGTACGCAACTATATCAATATGTCTGGACGCGGAAAAGGAGGTAAAGGATTGGGAAAAGGAGGTGCTAAACGTCACCGAAAAATTCTTCGTGATAACATTCAGGGAATCACAAAACCTGCTATTCGACGTCTTGCTCGACGAGGTGGTGTCAAACGTATCTCTGGCCTTATCTATGAGGAAACCAGAGGTGTACTGAAGGTTTTCTTAGAGAATGTTATTCGTGATGCTGTAACCTACACAGAGCACGCTAAACGCAAGACCGTTACCGCTATGGATGTTGTTTATGCCTTAAAACGTCAAGGAAGAACTCTTTACGGATTCGGAGGTTAAGCGTTGTCATTGCTCAACAAAAACGGCTATTTTTATAGCCACAAATCTTTTAAAACATTACTTTGTGCACGCTTCCAAATTACACAATGTGTAAAGTCTTGTCACAGTTACATTTATTGCTATACGATACTATGTCATATATGACACAAAAAAAATTTAGAAATACTTTGTAGGGTTAATTTGCCTGGGAGTGTTTCCGTGAAAAGCTGGGTTAAGTTAAATGTAAGCAATAACATGGATCAATGTACTTGTCTTTTCTGCAAGTACAGCTAATAATACGTATGAAAAGTGAAGCTAATCCACACACACACATGGGGAAGTATTTTAAATGTAGGCTAGTGTTCTTAAGCACATTATTTAGAAGTTTTATTAACTTCGGTTAACTTGTAGTGACGCCAAGTAAATGTTTTTTTAAAGATGTGTGGTCTTAAAAAAGACCGTTTGTGTTTGGTAGACGTTGGTTTACTTGCTGCTTGTGTATTTTGTGACGGCTTTTGTTCCTTCACTGACTGCGTGTTTTGCAAGTTCTCCAGGCAAGAGAAGACGTACTGCGGTTTGAATTTCACGAGAAGAGATGGTCGACTTTTTGTTTTGAAGAGCCAAACGCGAAGCTTCGGAAGCAATGCGCTCAAAGATGTCGTTGACAAATGAGTTCATGATGCTCATAGCTTTGCTTGAAACTCCGACATCTGGGTGAACTTGTTTCAAAACATTGTAGATGTAAATAGCATAACTTTCCTTTCTCTTTCTCTTGCGTTTCTTTTCACCAGTTCCACCAATCTTTCCTCCTTTTTTGCCGGCTCTTTTTTCACCTTTCTTGGCTACTTTAGGTGCCTGTTTTCCTCCTTTAGCTGCTGCGTCAGACATGGTTAAAAATTTTTGCTACTTAACTTGTAAATAAGCATTAAACTGCAAGTCAAAACTTTTTGTTTATAAGTAAAAAAATCGGATCGAATTCGATCCGAAAACGCCGATACGCAATTTAATTGGTTAAAAAAAAAATCTTTTGTTTAATACTTAATTATGATTGGTTAAAAAAACATGATTTCGATCCTATTTTTATGATGAAAAAACGAGTAAAGTTTATTTCGTTAACACTTACGTTAAATATTCGTACGTTTTTGTATTAACTTACAAATCAAATCGCAGTTATGTCTGGACGTGGAAAAGGTGGAAAAGCTAAGGCTAAAGCCAAGACAAGATCCTCAAGAGCTGGACTTCAATTTCCAGTCGGTAGAGTGCATAGATTCCTTCGTAGAGGGCACTATGCTAACCGAATTGGATCTGGAGCACCAGTTTACTTAGCAGCCGTCTTGGAATATTTATCTGCTGAGATATTGGAGTTGGCTGGTAACGCAGCAAGAGACAACAAAAAAGCTAGGATTATTCCAAGACATTTACAATTGGCTGTTCGTAATGATGAAGAATTAAACAAACTTTTGAGCGGTGTAACCATTGCAGCTGGTGGTGTTTTGCCAAACATTCAAGCTGTCTTACTCCCAAAGAAGAACGACAAAGGACAGAAGAAGTAAACCGCTACACTCAGAAAACAACGGCTATTTTTATAGCCACACATCTTTAAAAAAACATTGTTTTTTTCACAAAACTATAACCTTAAAGTCTAATAGATAATCCATGCATACGCCTTGTCCTAAGTAACTCAAAGAAATTAAATAAAAAAATTTGATCACAACGTCAAAATAAATTGCACGTATTTGCCCCTACTAATGTCTACGGCCATACCACGATGAACACACCCGTTCTCGTCTGATCACGGAAGTTAAGCATCGTCGGGCCGGGATAGTACTTGGATGGGGGACCGCCTGGGAACTCCCGGTGTCGTAGGCTTTTCATTTTCATTTGTTGCCTTTTCATTTCAATGGTGCTGTGATATATTTCTTGTTATAACAATTAAGGAACGTGGCGGTTGTTGAAAGTGTTTCCTATGACATTTTCCTACGACATTTTCAGGTGATAGTACGAGAAAAAAGAGCTTTCAAATGCATACAAACTCGATCTATTGCCGATCATCCAATAACCCTGACGGAATGGCAAATAAAATAAAATTCCGCCGCCTTCCGAGGACTTATATCGCAATCACGTTTCGTAACAGCCAAGCGAGGTTTTACCTTAGCGTTTAAGTCACCACCGACATTTGGCCGCGCAACTTTTCTAAGCTCATTCATTTTGACTTAAGGAGGGGGCGAGCGCGGACGCAGGCCCCCACTACCAGAAATTGTACGGTCGAGTTACTGACGTTTGCAGTAATCGCAGAGGTCAGCCCAAGCGTAGTGCAATGCAAGAGCCTCACTCTGGAAGAAAACCCTCATTGATCAGTCTTTACTTCCCCGTCAGGTAAGTATGAGTTGGAACTGCACCGTAGCATGAGGGTACCCTTCAAAGTTTGTTAATGCTTGTGGCTTGAGTGTGTTATAAACTGCCGTGTCGCGGGGCATAGGCTGTATTCTCCCCCAGTGTACGCGTTTTGTTCCCGCCGTAGACTATGCAGAGTGCCGTCGGAAAGAGGACTGCTATTATTCTTTTATTGCTTATGTGGGCCGCCATCGGTAATAGTGCAACACCAAGGCAACCCGTGGTCACGGCGTGAATGAATCCACCTCCATGACCCAAGGCCAAAAATCAGATTAATATACTGACCATTCAGAGAATGGCCTACCAGATATTAAACTGATAAGAACAGATACTACACTTGATCTTAGCCATTAGGCCGAGAAGCGATAAAGAACAAGCGTTGCCATGATAGGCATCGTCCACACACCGTAACTGCTTGTGGAGCATGTCACGTTACTGTAAAGCTTACAACTGTCACCGCGTACGGATGGACGGCGACATAGTAAAAATCACGGCTGTTGATTTAGCCGTAGGATGGAGAGCGACTGTAGCGAGTGGATGGTAACTTACATGAATGCTAACAAAGGCGACGATACTAAGTGCGTGATATTACTTTCCAATATGACTGCGTACATTCCGTTTATCAACGCATTACGCCAGAACGTGCGCGCGCGTTACACAGTAGACCATGCAGCCGAAATGCGACAGTGCGACCCTGCCAGGAGTCGAACCTGGAATCCCCTGATTCGTAGTCAGATGCCTTATCCATTGGGCCACAGGGCCATGCTTATGACTTCGCCCCATCGTTATTTTGGCTTGCGCATTCGTTTTACTTACGACAGAATTCTTCGTGTTTGTAGCCATGAAAGAAAGGGACTTCTGTGAGTGAATTTTTTTACTGTGGTCTAATAAAAAAGTCGAAACGCAGTGCCCAATATATGAATTGCTCCTAATAGCCGGAAACAGGCCGTGTCGATGATGTAGGCCGACATACGCAACGCAAACCAAAGAACGCTTTATGAAAATCCTAACACGGGCGCGGAAGAAGCCCAAATTAACAGAGTAGATGTAATGCTGAAGACCTCAAACTCCAGCAGCTTCTCTTTCAGACTATTGCGTCGTGCTACAAATAAAAATTAACATGCTTTCGCATAGTCGCGGCACCCAAAACGGACATTATACGATGTACAGAAACACACATTTCTGTTTTCGCGCCAAATCAATTCCCGGGAGTGGTACTTTTACGTCCGCATACTTCGCACCGTCTTAAATTATATCTCATTTACACGGTAATGTTTAGTATACTTCTACTGTGATAACAAGCATCGTTTATCGTTGGATTGTTGTAAGAAAACATTAAAAATGAGTGAAGCAGCTTCTCCAAAGAAAATCGCACCCAAGAAGAAACCTGCTGCAAAGAAGACAGCTGATCACCCTAAATATGTGGACATGATCAAGGCTGCTATCGCTACCCTAAAGGAACGCGGTGGTTCATCTCGCCAAGCTATTACAAAATATATTCATGCAAATTACAAAGTTGCTGAAAACTCAGATCATCATCTGAAAATGGCTCTTAAACGAGGAGTAACATCAGGCGATTTGATTCAAACTAAAGGCACTGGTGCTTCTGGATCATTCAAGCTAGGTCAGGTAAAAAAAGAAAAACCTAAGAAAAAGGCCGCAGCAAAAAAGCCAACGGCAAAGAAGCCTACTGCAAAGAAAAGTACACCAAAAAAGAAGCCAGCAAAGAAGAGCACGCCAAAGAAAGCAGCAAAGAAGCCTGCCACAAAGAAAGCCTCGGCTAAGAAACCAGCAGCTAAGAAACCCACAAAGAAGCCTGTTGCTAAAAAACCTGCAGCAAAGAAGGTCAAAAAGACTCCCAAAAAGGCAGCAAAGAAGACCGCAAAAAAATAATTTGTGTGTATCTGGCTATTACATTAACAAACGGCTATTTTTATAGCCACACATTTACAAAAAAACATTATCTTGGTACAAAGTTAAACTTGTTTAAGTCACTTAAACAGTTAAAAAAGAGTAATTTTAAGATTAGATTCCCTAAGTTTAAGTATTTTCGTTTTTAAATTTCTTATTTTCTTGCTTTTACTTTTCTTGCCCTTCATATTTTTAACATTGTCAAACTTTATGTAGCATAAAATTTTTATGTAGCATAAAATTTAAACAGAAAGCAGAACAAAGTTTGATATAAAAAGCTAGCCGTAATATTTTTTATGGATGTGTGGCTATAAAAATAGCCGTTTTTTGTTTGGTAAGATGCTTAGGCACGTTCCCCACGAATTCTTCTTGCCAACTGGATGTCTTTAGGCATGATTGTAACTCGTTTTGCGTGAATGGCACACAAGTTAGTATCCTCGAACAAGCCAACAAGGTACGCTTCAGAAGCCTCTTGCAGAGCCATAACGGCTGTGCTCTGGAATCGCAGATCTGTTTTGAAGTCCTGAGCAATTTCTCGCACAAGACGCTGGAAAGGCAACTTGCGGATCAAGAGCTCGGTTGACTTCTGGTATCTTCTGATTTCTCTGAGAGCAACTGTACCAGGTCTGTAACGATGTGGTTTTTTCACTCCTCCAGTAGCTGGTGCGCTTTTCCTCGCAGCTTTAGTGGCGAGTTGTTTTCGTGGAGCCTTTCCTCCAGTAGATTTACGTGCAGTTTGCTTTGTACGAGCCATATTTTAAGAAGTCGATGTAGTACGGATACACAAGACGGTCTAAAATGCACTATCGCGCCAAAGTTTTATTTCTCATATTGATTGACAGCTAAGGTTCAAAACAAACCATTTGATTGGTGCTAAGAAAGTAATTTCTGATTGGCTGCATAATGACATTACGCTCATTACTTTAACATTTTTATAAAATCTGTGTTTTTTGGCTACGGGAAAACGGCTGTATCTTCTGATACACAAAAGCTTTTGACTTTTTTTTTTTTTAGTAAGTAGCAGAAGGTTTGGCGAATTCCAACGATGCCAAATTTATTGCCTTACTGAAACATTAAGACCACGAATTTTTAAAAAAACTACAGTTTTACTTAAAAAAATGTACAAAATGTTCGGAACATTTTGTAATGACGCAACTCTATTGGTTAATTAGGGTGTTTCCACGAGCAGTAGGTAATTTTATGGCCTCTTTTTAAAGCTGTCTGAATTCTGTTAACTCAAACGTTGTTTTTGTACTCGTTCTGTACGCAACTATATCAATATGTCTGGACGCGGAAAAGGAGGTAAAGGATTGGGAAAAGGAGGTGCTAAACGTCACCGAAAAATTCTTCGTGATAACATTCAGGGAATCACAAAACCTGCTATTCGACGTCTTGCTCGACGAGGTGGTGTCAAACGTATCTCTGGCCTTATCTATGAGGAAACCAGAGGTGTACTGAAGGTTTTCTTAGAGAATGTTATTCGTGATGCTGTAACCTACACAGAGCACGCTAAACGCAAGACCGTTACCGCTATGGATGTTGTTTATGCCTTAAAACGTCAAGGAAGAACTCTTTACGGATTCGGAGGTTAAGCGTTGTCATTGCTCAACAAAAACGGCTATTTTTATAGCCACAAATCTTTTAAAACATTACTTTGTGCACGCTTCCAAATTACACAATGTGTAAAGTCTTGTCACAGTTACATTTATTGCTATACGATACTATGTCATATATGACACAAAAAAAATTTAGAAATACTTTGTAGGGTTAATTTGCCTGGGAGTGTTTCCGTGAAAAGCTGGGTTAAGTTAAATGTAAGCAATAACATGGATCAATGTACTTGTCTTTTCTGCAAGTACAGCTAATAATACGTATGAAAAGTGAAGCTAATCCACACACACACATGGGGAAGTATTTTAAATGTAGGCTAGTGTTCTTAAGCACATTATTTAGAAGTTTTATTAACTTGGCTACTTTAGGTGCCTGTTTTCCTCCTTTAGCTGCTGCGTCAGACATGGTTAAAAATTTTTGCTACTTAACTTGTAAATAAGCATTAAACTGCAAGTCAAAACTTTTTGTTTATAAGTAAAAAAATCGGATCGAATTCGATCCGAAAACGCCGATACGCAATTTAATTGGTTAAAAAAAAAATCTTTTGTTTAATACTTAATTATGATTGGTTAAAAAAACATGATTTCGATCCTATTTTTATGATGAAAAAACGAGTAAAGTTTATTTCGTTAACACTTACGTTAAATATTCGTACGTTTTTGTATTAACTTACAAATCAAATCGCAGTTATGTCTGGACGTGGAAAAGGTGGAAAAGCTAAGGCTAAAGCCAAGACAAGATCCTCAAGAGCTGGACTTCAATTTCCAGTCGGTAGAGTGCATAGATTCCTTCGTAGAGGGCACTATGCTAACCGAATTGGATCTGGAGCACCAGTTTACTTAGCAGCCGTCTTGGAATATTTATCTGCTGAGATATTGGAGTTGGCTGGTAACGCAGCAAGAGACAACAAAAAAGCTAGGATTATTCCAAGACATTTACAATTGGCTGTTCGTAATGATGAAGAATTAAACAAACTTTTGAGCGGTGTAACCATTGCAGCTGGTGGTGTTTTGCCAAACATTCAAGCTGTCTTACTCCCAAAGAAGAACGACAAAGGACAGAAGAAGTAAACCGCTACACTCAGAAAACAACGGCTATTTTTATAGCCACACATCTTTAAAAAAACATTGTTTTTTTCACAAAACTATAACCTTAAAGTCTAATAGATAATCCATGCATACGCCTTGTCCTAAGTAACTCAAAGAAATTAAATAAAAAAATTTGATCACAACGTCAAAATAAATTGCACGTATTTGCCCCTACTAATGTCTACGGCCATACCACGATGAACACACCCGTTCTCGTCTGATCACGGAAGTTAAGCATCGTCGGGCCGGGATAGTACTTGGATGGGGGACCGCCTGGGAACTCCCGGTGTCGTAGGCTTTTCATTTTCATTTGTTGCCTTTTCATTTCAATGGTGCTGTGATATATTTCTTGTTATAACAATTAAGGAACGTGGCGGTTGTTGAAAGTGTTTCCTATGACATTTTCCTACGACATTTTCAGGTGATAGTACGAGAAAAAAGAGCTTTCAAATGCATACAAACTCGATCTATTGCCGATCATCCAATAACCCTGACGGAATGGCAAATAAAATAAAATTCCGCCGCCTTCCGAGGACTTATATCGCAATCACGTTTCGTAACAGCCAAGCGAGGTTTTACCTTAGCGTTTAAGTCACCACCGACATTTGGCCGCGCAACTTTTCTAAGCTCATTCATTTTGACTTAAGGAGGGGGCGAGCGCGGACGCAGGCCCCCACTACCAGAAATTGTACGGTCGAGTTACTGACGTTTGCAGTAATCGCAGAGGTCAGCCCAAGCGTAGTGCAATGCAAGAGCCTCACTCTGGAAGAAAACCCTCATTGATCAGTCTTTACTTCCCCGTCAGGTAAGTATGAGTTGGAACTGCACCGTAGCATGAGGGTACCCTTCAAAGTTTGTTAATGCTTGTGGCTTGAGTGTGTTATAAACTGCCGTGTCGCGGGGCATAGGCTGTATTCTCCCCCAGTGTACGCGTTTTGTTCCCGCCGTAGACTATGCAGAGTGCCGTCGGAAAGAGGACTGCTATTATTCTTTTATTGCTTATGTGGGCCGCCATCGGTAATAGTGCAACACCAAGGCAACCCGTGGTCACGGCGTGAATGAATCCACCTCCATGACCCAAGGCCAAAAATCAGATTAATATACTGACCATTCAGAGAATGGCCTACCAGATATTAAACTGATAAGAACAGATACTACACTTGATCTTAGCCATTAGGCCGAGAAGCGATAAAGAACAAGCGTTGCCATGATAGGCATCGTCCACACACCGTAACTGCTTGTGGAGCATGTCACGTTACTGTAAAGCTTACAACTGTCACCGCGTACGGATGGACGGCGACATAGTAAAAATCACGGCTGTTGATTTAGCCGTAGGATGGAGAGCGACTGTAGCGAGTGGATGGTAACTTACATGAATGCTAACAAAGGCGACGATACTAAGTGCGTGATATTACTTTCCAATATGACTGCGTACATTCCGTTTATCAACGCATTACGCCAGAACGTGCGCGCGCGTTACACAGTAGACCATGCAGCCGAAATGCGACAGTGCGACCCTGCCAGGAGTCGAACCTGGAATCCCCTGATTCGTAGTCAGATGCCTTATCCATTGGGCCACAGGGCCATGCTTATGACTTCGCCCCATCGTTATTTTGGCTTGCGCATTCGTTTTACTTACGACAGAATTCTTCGTGTTTGTAGCCATGAAAGAAAGGGACTTCTGTGAGTGAATTTTTTTACTGTGGTCTAATAAAAAAGTCGAAACGCAGTGCCCAATATATGAATTGCTCCTAATAGCCGGAAACAGGCCGTGTCGATGATGTAGGCCGACATACGCAACGCAAACCAAAGAACGCTTTATGAAAATCCTAACACGGGCGCGGAAGAAGCCCAAATTAACAGAGTAGATGTAATGCTGAAGACCTCAAACTCCAGCAGCTTCTCTTTCAGACTATTGCGTCGTGCTACAAATAAAAATTAACATGCTTTCGCATAGTCGCGGCACCCAAAACGGACATTATACGATGTACAGAAACACACATTTCTGTTTTCGCGCCAAATCAATTCCCGGGAGTGGTACTTTTACGTCCGCATACTTCGCACCGTCTTAAATTATATCTCATTTACACGGTAATGTTTAGTATACTTCTACTGTGATAACAAGCATCGTTTATCGTTGGATTGTTGTAAGAAAACATTAAAAATGAGTGAAGCAGCTTCTCCAAAGAAAATCGCACCCAAGAAGAAACCTGCTGCAAAGAAGACAGCTGATCACCCTAAATATGTGGACATGATCAAGGCTGCTATCGCTACCCTAAAGGAACGCGGTGGTTCATCTCGCCAAGCTATTACAAAATATATTCATGCAAATTACAAAGTTGCTGAAAACTCAGATCATCATCTGAAAATGGCTCTTAAACGAGGAGTAACATCAGGCGATTTGATTCAAACTAAAGGCACTGGTGCTTCTGGATCATTCAAGCTAGGTCAGGTAAAAAAAGAAAAACCTAAGAAAAAGGCCGCAGCAAAAAAGCCAACGGCAAAGAAGCCTACTGCAAAGAAAAGTACACCAAAAAAGAAGCCAGCAAAGAAGAGCACGCCAAAGAAAGCAGCAAAGAAGCCTGCCACAAAGAAAGCCTCGGCTAAGAAACCAGCAGCTAAGAAACCCACAAAGAAGCCTGTTGCTAAAAAACCTGCAGCAAAGAAGGTCAAAAAGACTCCCAAAAAGGCAGCAAAGAAGACCGCAAAAAAATAATTTGTGTGTATCTGGCTATTACATTAACAAACGGCTATTTTTATAGCCACACATTTACAAAAAAACATTATCTTGGTACAAAGTTAAACTTGTTTAAGTCACTTAAACAGTTAAAAAAGAGTAATTTTAAGATTAGATTCCCTAAGTTTAAGTATTTTCGTTTTTAAATTTCTTATTTTCTTGCTTTTACTTTTCTTGCCCTTCATATTTTTAACATTGTCAAACTTTATGTAGCATAAAATTTTTATGTAGCATAAAATTTAAACAGAAAGCAGAACAAAGTTTGATATAAAAAGCTAGCCGTAATATTTTTTATGGATGTGTGGCTATAAAAATAGCCGTTTTTTGTTTGGTAAGATGCTTAGGCACGTTCCCCACGAATTCTTCTTGCCAACTGGATGTCTTTAGGCATGATTGTAACTCGTTTTGCGTGAATGGCACACAAGTTAGTATCCTCGAACAAGCCAACAAGGTACGCTTCAGAAGCCTCTTGCAGAGCCATAACGGCTGTGCTCTGGAATCGCAGATCTGTTTTGAAGTCCTGAGCAATTTCTCGCACAAGACGCTGGAAAGGCAACTTGCGGATCAAGAGCTCGGTTGACTTCTGGTATCTTCTGATTTCTCTGAGAGCAACTGTACCAGGTCTGTAACGATGTGGTTTTTTCACTCCTCCAGTAGCTGGTGCGCTTTTCCTCGCAGCTTTAGTGGCGAGTTGTTTTCGTGGAGCCTTTCCTCCAGTAGATTTACGTGCAGTTTGCTTTGTACGAGCCATATTTTAAGAAGTCGATGTAGTACGGATACACAAGACGGTCTAAAATGCACTATCGCGCCAAAGTTTTATTTCTCATATTGATTGACAGCTAAGGTTCAAAACAAACCATTTGATTGGTGCTAAGAAAGTAATTTCTGATTGGCTGCATAATGACATTACGCTCATTACTTTAACATTTTTATAAAATCTGTGTTTTTTGGCTACGGGAAAACGGCTGTATCTTCTGATACACAAAAGCTTTTGACTTTTTTTTTTTTTAGTAAGTAGCAGAAGGTTTGGCGAATTCCAACGATGCCAAATTTATTGCCTTACTGAAACATTAAGACCACGAATTTTTAAAAAAACTACAGTTTTACTTAAAAAAATGTACAAAATGTTCGGAACATTTTGTAATGACGCAACTCTATTGGTTAATTAGGGTGTTTCCACGAGCAGTAGGTAATTTTATGGCCTCTTTTTAAAGCTGTCTGAATTCTGTTAACTCAAACGTTGTTTTTGTACTCGTTCTGTACGCAACTATATCAATATGTCTGGACGCGGAAAAGGAGGTAAAGGATTGGGAAAAGGAGGTGCTAAACGTCACCGAAAAATTCTTCGTGATAACATTCAGGGAATCACAAAACCTGCTATTCGACGTCTTGCTCGACGAGGTGGTGTCAAACGTATCTCTGGCCTTATCTATGAGGAAACCAGAGGTGTACTGAAGGTTTTCTTAGAGAATGTTATTCGTGATGCTGTAACCTACACAGAGCACGCTAAACGCAAGACCGTTACCGCTATGGATGTTGTTTATGCCTTAAAACGTCAAGGAAGAACTCTTTACGGATTCGGAGGTTAAGCGTTGTCATTGCTCAACAAAAACGGCTATTTTTATAGCCACAAATCTTTTAAAACATTACTTTGTGCACGCTTCCAAATTACACAATGTGTAAAGTCTTGTCACAGTTACATTTATTGCTATACGATACTATGTCATATATGACACAAAAAAAATTTAGAAATACTTTGTAGGGTTAATTTGCCTGGGAGTGTTTCCGTGAAAAGCTGGGTTAAGTTAAATGTAAGCAATAACATGGATCAATGTACTTGTCTTTTCTGCAAGTACAGCTAATAATACGTATGAAAAGTGAAGCTAATCCACACACACACATGGGGAAGTATTTTAAATGTAGGCTAGTGTTCTTAAGCACATTATTTAGAAGTTTTATTAACTTCGGTTAACTTGTAGTGACGCCAAGTAAATGTTTTTTTAAAGATGTGTGGTCTTAAAAAAGACCGTTTGTGTTTGGTAGACGTTGGTTTACTTGCTGCTTGTGTATTTTGTGACGGCTTTTGTTCCTTCACTGACTGCGTGTTTTGCAAGTTCTCCAGGCAAGAGAAGACGTACTGCGGTTTGAATTTCACGAGAAGAGATGGTCGACTTTTTGTTTTGAAGAGCCAAACGCGAAGCTTCGGAAGCAATGCGCTCAAAGATGTCGTTGACAAATGAGTTCATGATGCTCATAGCTTTGCTTGAAACTCCGACATCTGGGTGAACTTGTTTCAAAACATTGTAGATGTAAATAGCATAACTTTCCTTTCTCTTTCTCTTGCGTTTCTTTTCACCAGTTCCACCAATCTTTCCTCCTTTTTTGCCGGCTCTTTTTTCACCTTTCTTGGCTACTTTAGGTGCCTGTTTTCCTCCTTTAGCTGCTGCGTCAGACATGGTTAAAAATTTTTGCTACTTAACTTGTAAATAAGCATTAAACTGCAAGTCAAAACTTTTTGTTTATAAGTAAAAAAATCGGATCGAATTCGATCCGAAAACGCCGATACGCAATTTAATTGGTTAAAAAAAAAATCTTTTGTTTAATACTTAATTATGATTGGTTAAAAAAACATGATTTCGATCCTATTTTTATGATGAAAAAACGAGTAAAGTTTATTTCGTTAACACTTACGTTAAATATTCGTACGTTTTTGTATTAACTTACAAATCAAATCGCAGTTATGTCTGGACGTGGAAAAGGTGGAAAAGCTAAGGCTAAAGCCAAGACAAGATCCTCAAGAGCTGGACTTCAATTTCCAGTCGGTAGAGTGCATAGATTCCTTCGTAGAGGGCACTATGCTAACCGAATTGGATCTGGAGCACCAGTTTACTTAGCAGCCGTCTTGGAATATTTATCTGCTGAGATATTGGAGTTGGCTGGTAACGCAGCAAGAGACAACAAAAAAGCTAGGATTATTCCAAGACATTTACAATTGGCTGTTCGTAATGATGAAGAATTAAACAAACTTTTGAGCGGTGTAACCATTGCAGCTGGTGGTGTTTTGCCAAACATTCAAGCTGTCTTACTCCCAAAGAAGAACGACAAAGGACAGAAGAAGTAAACCGCTACACTCAGAAAACAACGGCTATTTTTATAGCCACACATCTTTAAAAAAACATTGTTTTTTTCACAAAACTATAACCTTAAAGTCTAATAGATAATCCATGCATACGCCTTGTCCTAAGTAACTCAAAGAAATTAAATAAAAAAATTTGATCACAACGTCAAAATAAATTGCACGTATTTGCCCCTACTAATGTCTACGGCCATACCACGATGAACACACCCGTTCTCGTCTGATCACGGAAGTTAAGCATCGTCGGGCCGGGATAGTACTTGGATGGGGGACCGCCTGGGAACTCCCGGTGTCGTAGGCTTTTCATTTTCATTTGTTGCCTTTTCATTTCAATGGTGCTGTGATATATTTCTTGTTATAACAATTAAGGAACGTGGCGGTTGTTGAAAGTGTTTCCTATGACATTTTCCTACGACATTTTCAGGTGATAGTACGAGAAAAAAGAGCTTTCAAATGCATACAAACTCGATCTATTGCCGATCATCCAATAACCCTGACGGAATGGCAAATAAAATAAAATTCCGCCGCCTTCCGAGGACTTATATCGCAATCACGTTTCGTAACAGCCAAGCGAGGTTTTACCTTAGCGTTTAAGTCACCACCGACATTTGGCCGCGCAACTTTTCTAAGCTCATTCATTTTGACTTAAGGAGGGGGCGAGCGCGGACGCAGGCCCCCACTACCAGAAATTGTACGGTCGAGTTACTGACGTTTGCAGTAATCGCAGAGGTCAGCCCAAGCGTAGTGCAATGCAAGAGCCTCACTCTGGAAGAAAACCCTCATTGATCAGTCTTTACTTCCCCGTCAGGTAAGTATGAGTTGGAACTGCACCGTAGCATGAGGGTACCCTTCAAAGTTTGTTAATGCTTGTGGCTTGAGTGTGTTATAAACTGCCGTGTCGCGGGGCATAGGCTGTATTCTCCCCCAGTGTACGCGTTTTGTTCCCGCCGTAGACTATGCAGAGTGCCGTCGGAAAGAGGACTGCTATTATTCTTTTATTGCTTATGTGGGCCGCCATCGGTAATAGTGCAACACCAAGGCAACCCGTGGTCACGGCGTGAATGAATCCACCTCCATGACCCAAGGCCAAAAATCAGATTAATATACTGACCATTCAGAGAATGGCCTACCAGATATTAAACTGATAAGAACAGATACTACACTTGATCTTAGCCATTAGGCCGAGAAGCGATAAAGAACAAGCGTTGCCATGATAGGCATCGTCCACACACCGTAACTGCTTGTGGAGCATGTCACGTTACTGTAAAGCTTACAACTGTCACCGCGTACGGATGGACGGCGACATAGTAAAAATCACGGCTGTTGATTTAGCCGTAGGATGGAGAGCGACTGTAGCGAGTGGATGGTAACTTACATGAATGCTAACAAAGGCGACGATACTAAGTGCGTGATATTACTTTCCAATATGACTGCGTACATTCCGTTTATCAACGCATTACGCCAGAACGTGCGCGCGCGTTACACAGTAGACCATGCAGCCGAAATGCGACAGTGCGACCCTGCCAGGAGTCGAACCTGGAATCCCCTGATTCGTAGTCAGATGCCTTATCCATTGGGCCACAGGGCCATGCTTATGACTTCGCCCCATCGTTATTTTGGCTTGCGCATTCGTTTTACTTACGACAGAATTCTTCGTGTTTGTAGCCATGAAAGAAAGGGACTTCTGTGAGTGAATTTTTTTACTGTGGTCTAATAAAAAAGTCGAAACGCAGTGCCCAATATATGAATTGCTCCTAATAGCCGGAAACAGGCCGTGTCGATGATGTAGGCCGACATACGCAACGCAAACCAAAGAACGCTTTATGAAAATCCTAACACGGGCGCGGAAGAAGCCCAAATTAACAGAGTAGATGTAATGCTGAAGACCTCAAACTCCAGCAGCTTCTCTTTCAGACTATTGCGTCGTGCTACAAATAAAAATTAACATGCTTTCGCATAGTCGCGGCACCCAAAACGGACATTATACGATGTACAGAAACACACATTTCTGTTTTCGCGCCAAATCAATTCCCGGGAGTGGTACTTTTACGTCCGCATACTTCGCACCGTCTTAAATTATATCTCATTTACACGGTAATGTTTAGTATACTTCTACTGTGATAACAAGCATCGTTTATCGTTGGATTGTTGTAAGAAAACATTAAAAATGAGTGAAGCAGCTTCTCCAAAGAAAATCGCACCCAAGAAGAAACCTGCTGCAAAGAAGACAGCTGATCACCCTAAATATGTGGACATGATCAAGGCTGCTATCGCTACCCTAAAGGAACGCGGTGGTTCATCTCGCCAAGCTATTACAAAATATATTCATGCAAATTACAAAGTTGCTGAAAACTCAGATCATCATCTGAAAATGGCTCTTAAACGAGGAGTAACATCAGGCGATTTGATTCAAACTAAAGGCACTGGTGCTTCTGGATCATTCAAGCTAGGTCAGGTAAAAAAAGAAAAACCTAAGAAAAAGGCCGCAGCAAAAAAGCCAACGGCAAAGAAGCCTACTGCAAAGAAAAGTACACCAAAAAAGAAGCCAGCAAAGAAGAGCACGCCAAAGAAAGCAGCAAAGAAGCCTGCCACAAAGAAAGCCTCGGCTAAGAAACCAGCAGCTAAGAAACCCACAAAGAAGCCTGTTGCTAAAAAACCTGCAGCAAAGAAGGTCAAAAAGACTCCCAAAAAGGCAGCAAAGAAGACCGCAAAAAAATAATTTGTGTGTATCTGGCTATTACATTAACAAACGGCTATTTTTATAGCCACACATTTACAAAAAAACATTATCTTGGTACAAAGTTAAACTTGTTTAAGTCACTTAAACAGTTAAAAAAGAGTAATTTTAAGATTAGATTCCCTAAGTTTAAGTATTTTCGTTTTTAAATTTCTTATTTTCTTGCTTTTACTTTTCTTGCCCTTCATATTTTTAACATTGTCAAACTTTATGTAGCATAAAATTTTTATGTAGCATAAAATTTAAACAGAAAGCAGAACAAAGTTTGATATAAAAAGCTAGCCGTAATATTTTTTATGGATGTGTGGCTATAAAAATAGCCGTTTTTTGTTTGGTAAGATGCTTAGGCACGTTCCCCACGAATTCTTCTTGCCAACTGGATGTCTTTAGGCATGATTGTAACTCGTTTTGCGTGAATGGCACACAAGTTAGTATCCTCGAACAAGCCAACAAGGTACGCTTCAGAAGCCTCTTGCAGAGCCATAACGGCTGTGCTCTGGAATCGCAGATCTGTTTTGAAGTCCTGAGCAATTTCTCGCACAAGACGCTGGAAAGGCAACTTGCGGATCAAGAGCTCGGTTGACTTCTGGTATCTTCTGATTTCTCTGAGAGCAACTGTACCAGGTCTGTAACGATGTGGTTTTTTCACTCCTCCAGTAGCTGGTGCGCTTTTCCTCGCAGCTTTAGTGGCGAGTTGTTTTCGTGGAGCCTTTCCTCCAGTAGATTTACGTGCAGTTTGCTTTGTACGAGCCATATTTTAAGAAGTCGATGTAGTACGGATACACAAGACGGTCTAAAATGCACTATCGCGCCAAAGTTTTATTTCTCATATTGATTGACAGCTAAGGTTCAAAACAAACCATTTGATTGGTGCTAAGAAAGTAATTTCTGATTGGCTGCATAATGACATTACGCTCATTACTTTAACATTTTTATAAAATCTGTGTTTTTTGGCTACGGGAAAACGGCTGTATCTTCTGATACACAAAAGCTTTTGACTTTTTTTTTTTTTAGTAAGTAGCAGAAGGTTTGGCGAATTCCAACGATGCCAAATTTATTGCCTTACTGAAACATTAAGACCACGAATTTTTAAAAAAACTACAGTTTTACTTAAAAAAATGTACAAAATGTTCGGAACATTTTGTAATGACGCAACTCTATTGGTTAATTAGGGTGTTTCCACGAGCAGTAGGTAATTTTATGGCCTCTTTTTAAAGCTGTCTGAATTCTGTTAACTCAAACGTTGTTTTTGTACTCGTTCTGTACGCAACTATATCAATATGTCTGGACGCGGAAAAGGAGGTAAAGGATTGGGAAAAGGAGGTGCTAAACGTCACCGAAAAATTCTTCGTGATAACATTCAGGGAATCACAAAACCTGCTATTCGACGTCTTGCTCGACGAGGTGGTGTCAAACGTATCTCTGGCCTTATCTATGAGGAAACCAGAGGTGTACTGAAGGTTTTCTTAGAGAATGTTATTCGTGATGCTGTAACCTACACAGAGCACGCTAAACGCAAGACCGTTACCGCTATGGATGTTGTTTATGCCTTAAAACGTCAAGGAAGAACTCTTTACGGATTCGGAGGTTAAGCGTTGTCATTGCTCAACAAAAACGGCTATTTTTATAGCCACAAATCTTTTAAAACATTACTTTGTGCACGCTTCCAAATTACACAATGTGTAAAGTCTTGTCACAGTTACATTTATTGCTATACGATACTATGTCATATATGACACAAAAAAAATTTAGAAATACTTTGTAGGGTTAATTTGCCTGGGAGTGTTTCCGTGAAAAGCTGGGTTAAGTTAAATGTAAGCAATAACATGGATCAATGTACTTGTCTTTTCTGCAAGTACAGCTAATAATACGTATGAAAAGTGAAGCTAATCCACACACACACATGGGGAAGTATTTTAAATGTAGGCTAGTGTTCTTAAGCACATTATTTAGAAGTTTTATTAACTTCGGTTAACTTGTAGTGACGCCAAGTAAATGTTTTTTTAAAGATGTGTGGTCTTAAAAAAGACCGTTTGTGTTTGGTAGACGTTGGTTTACTTGCTGCTTGTGTATTTTGTGACGGCTTTTGTTCCTTCACTGACTGCGTGTTTTGCAAGTTCTCCAGGCAAGAGAAGACGTACTGCGGTTTGAATTTCACGAGAAGAGATGGTCGACTTTTTGTTTTGAAGAGCCAAACGCGAAGCTTCGGAAGCAATGCGCTCAAAGATGTCGTTGACAAATGAGTTCATGATGCTCATAGCTTTGCTTGAAACTCCGACATCTGGGTGAACTTGTTTCAAAACATTGTAGATGTAAATAGCATAACTTTCCTTTCTCTTTCTCTTGCGTTTCTTTTCACCAGTTCCACCAATCTTTCCTCCTTTTTTGCCGGCTCTTTTTTCACCTTTCTTGGCTACTTTAGGTGCCTGTTTTCCTCCTTTAGCTGCTGCGTCAGACATGGTTAAAAATTTTTGCTACTTAACTTGTAAATAAGCATTAAACTGCAAGTCAAAACTTTTTGTTTATAAGTAAAAAAATCGGATCGAATTCGATCCGAAAACGCCGATACGCAATTTAATTGGTTAAAAAAAAAATCTTTTGTTTAATACTTAATTATGATTGGTTAAAAAAACATGATTTCGATCCTATTTTTATGATGAAAAAACGAGTAAAGTTTATTTCGTTAACACTTACGTTAAATATTCGTACGTTTTTGTATTAACTTACAAATCAAATCGCAGTTATGTCTGGACGTGGAAAAGGTGGAAAAGCTAAGGCTAAAGCCAAGACAAGATCCTCAAGAGCTGGACTTCAATTTCCAGTCGGTAGAGTGCATAGATTCCTTCGTAGAGGGCACTATGCTAACCGAATTGGATCTGGAGCACCAGTTTACTTAGCAGCCGTCTTGGAATATTTATCTGCTGAGATATTGGAGTTGGCTGGTAACGCAGCAAGAGACAACAAAAAAGCTAGGATTATTCCAAGACATTTACAATTGGCTGTTCGTAATGATGAAGAATTAAACAAACTTTTGAGCGGTGTAACCATTGCAGCTGGTGGTGTTTTGTCAAACATTCAAGCTGTCTTACTCCCAAAGAAGAACGACAAAGGACAGAAGAAGTAAACCGCTACACTCAGAAAACAACGGCTATTTTTATAGCCACACATCTTTAAAAAAACATTGTTTTTTTCACAAAACTATAACCTTAAAGTCTAATAGATAATCCATGCATACGCCTTGTCCTAAGTAACTCAAAGAAATTAAATAAAAAAATTTGATCACAACGTCAAAATAAATTGCACGTATTTGCCCCTACTAATGTCTACGGCCATACCACGATGAACACACCCGTTCTCGTCTGATCACGGAAGTTAAGCATCGTCGGGCCGGGATAGTACTTGGATGGGGGACCGCCTGGGAACTCCCGGTGTCGTAGGCTTTTCATTTTCATTTGTTGCCTTTTCATTTCAATGGTGCTGTGATATATTTCTTGTTATAACAATTAAGGAACGTGGCGGTTGTTGAAAGTGTTTCCTATGACATTTTCCTACGACATTTTCAGGTGATAGTACGAGAAAAAAGAGCTTTCAAATGCATACAAACTCGATCTATTGCCGATCATCCAATAACCCTGACGGAATGGCAAATAAAATAAAATTCCGCCGCCTTCCGAGGACTTATATCGCAATCACGTTTCGTAACAGCCAAGCGAGGTTTTACCTTAGCGTTTAAGTCACCACCGACATTTGGCCGCGCAACTTTTCTAAGCTCATTCATTTTGACTTAAGGAGGGGGCGAGCGCGGACGCAGGCCCCCACTACCAGAAATTGTACGGTCGAGTTACTGACGTTTGCAGTAATCGCAGAGGTCAGCCCAAGCGTAGTGCAATGCAAGAGCCTCACTCTGGAAGAAAACCCTCATTGATCAGTCTTTACTTCCCCGTCAGGTAAGTATGAGTTGGAACTGCACCGTAGCATGAGGGTACCCTTCAAAGTTTGTTAATGCTTGTGGCTTGAGTGTGTTATAAACTGCCGTGTCGCGGGGCATAGGCTGTATTCTCCCCCAGTGTACGCGTTTTGTTCCCGCCGTAGACTATGCAGAGTGCCGTCGGAAAGAGGACTGCTATTATTCTTTTATTGCTTATGTGGGCCGCCATCGGTAATAGTGCAACACCAAGGCAACCCGTGGTCACGGCGTGAATGAATCCACCTCCATGACCCAAGGCCAAAAATCAGATTAATATACTGACCATTCAGAGAATGGCCTACCAGATATTAAACTGATAAGAACAGATACTACACTTGATCTTAGCCATTAGGCCGAGAAGCGATAAAGAACAAGCGTTGCCATGATAGGCATCGTCCACACACCGTAACTGCTTGTGGAGCATGTCACGTTACTGTAAAGCTTACAACTGTCACCGCGTACGGATGGACGGCGACATAGTAAAAATCACGGCTGTTGATTTAGCCGTAGGATGGAGAGCGACTGTAGCGAGTGGATGGTAACTTACATGAATGCTAACAAAGGCGACGATACTAAGTGCGTGATATTACTTTCCAATATGACTGCGTACATTCCGTTTATCAACGCATTACGCCAGAACGTGCGCGCGCGTTACACAGTAGACCATGCAGCCGAAATGCGACAGTGCGACCCTGCCAGGAGTCGAACCTGGAATCCCCTGATTCGTAGTCAGATGCCTTATCCATTGGGCCACAGGGCCATGCTTATGACTTCGCCCCATCGTTATTTTGGCTTGCGCATTCGTTTTACTTACGACAGAATTCTTCGTGTTTGTAGCCATGAAAGAAAGGGACTTCTGTGAGTGAATTTTTTTACTGTGGTCTAATAAAAAAGTCGAAACGCAGTGCCCAATATATGAATTGCTCCTAATAGCCGGAAACAGGCCGTGTCGATGATGTAGGCCGACATACGCAACGCAAACCAAAGAACGCTTTATGAAAATCCTAACACGGGCGCGGAAGAAGCCCAAATTAACAGAGTAGATGTAATGCTGAAGACCTCAAACTCCAGCAGCTTCTCTTTCAGACTATTGCGTCGTGCTACAAATAAAAATTAACATGCTTTCGCATAGTCGCGGCACCCAAAACGGACATTATACGATGTACAGAAACACACATTTCTGTTTTCGCGCCAAATCAATTCCCGGGAGTGGTACTTTTACGTCCGCATACTTCGCACCGTCTTAAATTATATCTCATTTACACGGTAATGTTTAGTATACTTCTACTGTGATAACAAGCATCGTTTATCGTTGGATTGTTGTAAGAAAACATTAAAAATGAGTGAAGCAGCTTCTCCAAAGAAAATCGCACCCAAGAAGAAACCTGCTGCAAAGAAGACAGCTGATCACCCTAAATATGTGGACATGATCAAGGCTGCTATCGCTACCCTAAAGGAACGCGGTGGTTCATCTCGCCAAGCTATTACAAAATATATTCATGCAAATTACAAAGTTGCTGAAAACTCAGATCATCATCTGAAAATGGCTCTTAAACGAGGAGTAACATCAGGCGATTTGATTCAAACTAAAGGCACTGGTGCTTCTGGATCATTCAAGCTAGGTCAGGTAAAAAAAGAAAAACCTAAGAAAAAGGCCGCAGCAAAAAAGCCAACGGCAAAGAAGCCTACTGCAAAGAAAAGTACACCAAAAAAGAAGCCAGCAAAGAAGAGCACGCCAAAGAAAGCAGCAAAGAAGCCTGCCACAAAGAAAGCCTCGGCTAAGAAACCAGCAGCTAAGAAACCCACAAAGAAGCCTGTTGCTAAAAAACCTGCAGCAAAGAAGGTCAAAAAGACTCCCAAAAAGGCAGCAAAGAAGACCGCAAAAAAATAATTTGTGTGTATCTGGCTATTACATTAACAAACGGCTATTTTTATAGCCACACATTTACAAAAAAACATTATCTTGGCACAAAGTTAAACTTGTTTAAGTCACTTAAACAGTTAAAAAAGAGTAATTTTAAGATTAGATTCCCTAAGTTTAAGTATTTTCGTTTTTAAATTTCTTATTTTCTTGCTTTTACTTTTCTTGCCCTTCATATTTTTAACATTGTCAAACTTTATGTAGCATAAAATTTTTATGTAGCATAAAATTTAAACAGAAAGCAGAACAAAGTTTGATATAAAAAGCTAGCCGTAATATTTTTTATGGATGTGTGGCTATAAAAATAGCCGTTTTTTGTTTGGTAAGATGCTTAGGCACGTTCCCCACGAATTCTTCTTGCCAACTGGATGTCTTTAGGCATGATTGTAACTCGTTTTGCGTGAATGGCACACAAGTTAGTATCCTCGAACAAGCCAACAAGGTACGCTTCAGAAGCCTCTTGCAGAGCCATAACGGCTGTGCTCTGGAATCGCAGATCTGTTTTGAAGTCCTGAGCAATTTCTCGCACAAGACGCTGGAAAGGCAACTTGCGGATCAAGAGCTCGGTTGACTTCTGGTATCTTCTGATTTCTCTGAGAGCAACTGTACCAGGTCTGTAACGATGTGGTTTTTTCACTCCTCCAGTAGCTGGTGCGCTTTTCCTCGCAGCTTTAGTGGCGAGTTGTTTTCGTGGAGCCTTTCCTCCAGTAGATTTACGTGCAGTTTGCTTTGTACGAGCCATATTTTAAGAAGTCGATGTAGTACGGATACACAAGACGGTCTAAAATGCACTATCGCGCCAAAGTTTTATTTCTCATATTGATTGACAGCTAAGGTTCAAAACAAACCATTTGATTGGTGCTAAGAAAGTAATTTCTGATTGGCTGCATAATGACATTACGCTCATTACTTTAACATTTTTATAAAATCTGTGTTTTTTGGCTACGGGAAAACGGCTGTATCTTCTGATACACAAAAGCTTTTGACTTTTTTTTTTTTAGTAAGTAGCAGAAGGTTTGGCGAATTCCAACGATGCCAAATTTATTGCCTTACTGAAACATTAAGACCACGAATTTTTAAAAAAACTACAGTTTTACTTAAAAAAATGTACAAAATGTTCGGAACATTTTGTAATGACGCAACTCTATTGGTTAATTAGGGTGTTTCCACGAGCAGTAGGTAATTTTATGGCCTCTTTTTAAAGCTGTCTGAATTCTGTTAACTCAAACGTTGTTTTTGTACTCGTTCTGTACGCAACTATATCAATATGTCTGGACGCGGAAAAGGAGGTAAAGGATTGGGAAAAGGAGGTGCTAAACGTCACCGAAAAATTCTTCGTGATAACATTCAGGGAATCACAAAACCTGCTATTCGACGTCTTGCTCGACGAGGTGGTGTCAAACGTATCTCTGGCCTTATCTATGAGGAAACCAGAGGTGTACTGAAGGTTTTCTTAGAGAATGTTATTCGTGATGCTGTAACCTACACAGAGCACGCTAAACGCAAGACCGTTACCGCTATGGATGTTGTTTATGCCTTAAAACGTCAAGGAAGAACTCTTTACGGATTCGGAGGTTAAGCGTTGTCATTGCTCAACAAAAACGGCTATTTTTATAGCCACAAATCTTTTAAAACATTACTTTGTGCACGCTTCCAAATTACACAATGTGTAAAGTCTTGTCACAGTTACATTTATTGCTATACGATACTATGTCATATATGACACAAAAAAAATTTAGAAATACTTTGTAGGGTTAATTTGCCTGGGAGTGTTTCCGTGAAAAGCTGGGTTAAGTTAAATGTAAGCAATAACATGGATCAATGTACTTGTCTTTTCTGCAAGTACAGCTAATAATACGTATGAAAAGTGAAGCTAATCCACACACACACATGGGGAAGTATTTTAAATGTAGGCTAGTGTTCTTAAGCACATTATTTAGAAGTTTTATTAACTTCGGTTAACTTGTAGTGACGCCAAGTAAATGTTTTTTTAAAGATGTGTGGTCTTAAAAAAGACCGTTTGTGTTTGGTAGACGTTGGTTTACTTGCTGCTTGTGTATTTTGTGACGGCTTTTGTTCCTTCACTGACTGCGTGTTTTGCAAGTTCTCCAGGCAAGAGAAGACGTACTGCGGTTTGAATTTCACGAGAAGAGATGGTCGACTTTTTGTTTTGAAGAGCCAAACGCGAAGCTTCGGAAGCAATGCGCTCAAAGATGTCGTTGACAAATGAGTTCATGATGCTCATAGCTTTGCTTGAAACTCCGACATCTGGGTGAACTTGTTTCAAAACATTGTAGATGTAAATAGCATAACTTTCCTTTCTCTTTCTCTTGCGTTTCTTTTCACCAGTTCCACCAATCTTTCCTCCTTTTTTGCCGGCTCTTTTTTCACCTTTCTTGGCTACTTTAGGTGCCTGTTTTCCTCCTTTAGCTGCTGCGTCAGACATGGTTAAAAATTTTTGCTACTTAACTTGTAAATAAGCATTAAACTGCAAGTCAAAACTTTTTGTTTATAAGTAAAAAAATCGGATCGAATTCGATCCGAAAACGCCGATACGCAATTTAATTGGTTAAAAAAAAAATCTTTTGTTTAATACTTAATTATGATTGGTTAGAAAAACATGATTTCGATCCTATTTTTATGATGAAAAAACGAGTAAAGTTTATTTCGTTAACACTTACGTTAAATATTCGTACGTTTTTGTATTAACTTACAAATCAAATCGCAGTTATGTCTGGACGTGGAAAAGGTGGAAAAGCTAAGGCTAAAGCCAAGACAAGATCCTCAAGAGCTGGACTTCAATTTCCAGTCGGTAGAGTGCATAGATTCCTTCGTAGAGGGCACTATGCTAACCGAATTGGATCTGGAGCACCAGTTTACTTAGCAGCCGTCTTGGAATATTTATCTGCTGAGATATTGGAGTTGGCTGGTAACGCAGCAAGAGACAACAAAAAAGCTAGGATTATTCCAAGACATTTACAATTGGCTGTTCGTAATGATGAAGAATTAAACAAACTTTTGAGCGGTGTAACCATTGCAGCTGGTGGTGTTTTGCCAAACATTCAAGCTGTCTTACTCCCAAAGAAGAACGACAAAGGACAGAAGAAGTAAACCGCTACACTCAGAAAACAACGGCTATTTTTATAGCCACACATCTTTAAAAAAACATTGTTTTTTTCACAAAACTATAACCTTAAAGTCTAATAGATAATCCATGCATACGCCTTGTCCTAAGTAACTCAAAGAAATTAAATAAAAAAATTTGATCACAACGTCAAAATAAATTGCACGTATTTGCCCCTACTAATGTCTACGGCCATACCACGATGAACACACCCGTTCTCGTCTGATCACGGAAGTTAAGCATCGTCGGGCCGGGATAGTACTTGGATGGGGGACCGCCTGGGAACTCCCGGTGTCGTAGGCTTTTCATTTTCATTTGTTGCCTTTTCATTTCAATGGTGCTGTGATATATTTCTTGTTATAACAATTAAGGAACGTGGCGGTTGTTGAAAGTGTTTCCTATGACATTTTCCTACGACATTTTCAGGTGATAGTACGAGAAAAAAGAGCTTTCAAATGCATACAAACTCGATCTATTGCCGATCATCCAATAACCCTGACGGAATGGCAAATAAAATAAAATTCCGCCGCCTTCCGAGGACTTATATCGCAATCACGTTTCGTAACAGCCAAGCGAGGTTTTACCTTAGCGTTTAAGTCACCACCGACATTTGGCCGCGCAACTTTTCTAAGCTCATTCATTTTGACTTAAGGAGGGGGCGAGCGCGGACGCAGGCCCCCACTACCAGAAATTGTACGGTCGAGGTACTGACGTTTGCAGTAATCGCAGAGGTCAGCCCAAGCGTAGTGCAATGCAAGAGCCTCACTCTGGAAGAAAACCCTCATTGATCAGTCTTTACTTCCCCGTCAGGTAAGTATGAGTTGGAACTGCACCGTAGCATGAGGGTACCCTTCAAAGTTTGTTAATGCTTGTGGCTTGAGTGTGTTATAAACTGCCGTGTCGCGGGGCATAGGCTGTATTCTCCCCCAGTGTACGCGTTTTGTTCCCGCCGTAGACTATGCAGAGTGCCGTCGGAAAGAGGACTGCTATTATTCTTTTATTGCTTATGTGGGCCGCCATCGGTAATAGTGCAACACCAAGGCAACCCGTGGTCACGGCGTGAATGAATCCACCTCCATGACCCAAGGCCAAAAATCAGATTAATATACTGACCATTCAGAGAATGGCCTACCAGATATTAAACTGATAAGAACAGATACTACACTTGATCTTAGCCATTAGGCCGAGAAGCGATAAAGAACAAGCGTTGCCATGATAGGCATCGTCCACACACCGTAACTGCTTGTGGAGCATGTCACGTTACTGTAAAGCTTACAACTGTCACCGCGTACGGATGGACGGCGACATAGTAAAAATCACGGCTGTTGATTTAGCCGTAGGATGGAGAGCGACTGTAGCGAGTGGATGGTAACTTACATGAATGCTAACAAAGGCGACGATACTAAGTGCGTGATATTACTTTCCAATATGACTGCGTACATTCCGTTTATCAACGCATTACGCCAGAACGTGCGCGCGCGTTACACAGTAGACCATGCAGCCGAAATGCGACAGTGCGACCCTGCCAGGAGTCGAACCTGGAATCCCCTGATTCGTAGTCAGATGCCTTATCCATTGGGCCACAGGGCCATGCTTATGACTTCGCCCCATCGTTATTTTGGCTTGCGCATTCGTTTTACTTACGACAGAATTCTTCGTGTTTGTAGCCATGAAAGAAAGGGACTTCTGTGAGTGAATTTTTTTACTGTGGTCTAATAAAAAAGTCGAAACGCAGTGCCCAATATATGAATTGCTCCTAATAGCCGGAAACAGGCCGTGTCGATGATGTAGGCCGACATACGCAACGCAAACCAAAGAACGCTTTATGAAAATCCTAACACGGGCGCGGAAGAAGCCCAAATTAACAGAGTAGATGTAATGCTGAAGACCTCAAACTCCAGCAGCTTCTCTTTCAGACTATTGCGTCGTGCTACAAATAAAAATTAACATGCTTTCGCATAGTCGCGGCACCCAAAACGGACATTATACGATGTACAGAAACACACATTTCTGTTTTCGCGCCAAATCAATTCCCGGGAGTGGTACTTTTACGTCCGCATACTTCGCACCGTCTTAAATTATATCTCATTTACACGGTAATGTTTAGTATACTTCTACTGTGATAACAAGCATCGTTTATCGTTGGATTGTTGTAAGAAAACATTAAAAATGAGTGAAGCAGCTTCTCCAAAGAAAATCGCACCCAAGAAGAAACCTGCTGCAAAGAAGACAGCTGATCACCCTAAATATGTGGACATGATCAAGGCTGCTATCGCTACCCTAAAGGAACGCGGTGGTTCATCTCGCCAAGCTATTACAAAATATATTCATGCAAATTACAAAGTTGCTGAAAACTCAGATCATCATCTGAAAATGGCTCTTAAACGAGGAGTAACATCAGGCGATTTGATTCAAACTAAAGGCACTGGTGCTTCTGGATCATTCAAGCTAGGTCAGGTAAAAAAAGAAAAACCTAAGAAAAAGGCCGCAGCAAAAAAGCCAACGGCAAAGAAGCCTACTGCAAAGAAAAGTACACCAAAAAAGAAGCCAGCAAAGAAGAGCACGCCAAAGAAAGCAGCAAAGAAGCCTGCCACAAAGAAAGCCTCGGCTAAGAAACCAGCAGCTAAGAAACCCACAAAGAAGCCTGTTGCTAAAAAACCTGCAGCAAAGAAGGTCAAAAAGACTCCCAAAAAGGCAGCAAAGAAGACCGCAAAAAAATAATTTGTGTGTATCTGGCTATTACATTAACAAACGGCTATTTTTATAGCCACACATTTACAAAAAAACATTATCTTGGTACAAAGTTAAACTTGTTTAAGTCACTTAAACAGTTAAAAAAGAGTAATTTTAAGATTAGATTCCCTAAGTTTAAGTATTTTCGTTTTTAAATTTCTTATTTTCTTGCTTTTACTTTTCTTGCCCTTCATATTTTTAACATTGTCAAACTTTATGTAGCATAAAATTTTTATGTAGCATAAAATTTAAACAGAAAGCAGAACAAAGTTTGATATAAAAAGCTAGCCGTAATATTTTTTATGGATGTGTGGCTATAAAAATAGCCGTTTTTTGTTTGGTAAGATGCTTAGGCACGTTCCCCACGAATTCTTCTTGCCAACTGGATGTCTTTAGGCATGATTGTAACTCGTTTTGCGTGAATGGCACACAAGTTAGTATCCTCGAACAAGCCAACAAGGTACGCTTCAGAAGCCTCTTGCAGAGCCATAACGGCTGTGCTCTGGAATCGCAGATCTGTTTTGAAGTCCTGAGCAATTTCTCGCACAAGACGCTGGAAAGGCAACTTGCGGATCAAGAGCTCGGTTGACTTCTGGTATCTTCTGATTTCTCTGAGAGCAACTGTACCAGGTCTGTAACGATGTGGTTTTTTCACTCCTCCAGTAGCTGGTGCGCTTTTCCTCGCAGCTTTAGTGGCGAGTTGTTTTCGTGGAGCCTTTCCTCCAGTAGATTTACGTGCAGTTTGCTTTGTACGAGCCATATTTTAAGAAGTCGATGTAGTACGGATACACAAGACGGTCTAAAATGCACTATCGCGCCAAAGTTTTATTTCTCATATTGATTGACAGCTAAGGTTCAAAACAAACCATTTGATTGGTGCTAAGAAAGTAATTTCTGATTGGCTGCATAATGACATTACGCTCATTACTTTAACATTTTTATAAAATCTGTGTTTTTTGGCTACGGGAAAACGGCTGTATCTTCTGATACACAAAAGCTTTTGACTTTTTTTTTTTTTAGTAAGTAGCAGAAGGTTTGGCGAATTCCAACGATGCCAAATTTATTGCCTTACTGAAACATTAAGACCACGAATTTTTAAAAAAACTACAGTTTTACTTAAAAAAATGTACAAAATGTTCGGAACATTTTGTAATGACGCAACTCTATTGGTTAATTAGGGTGTTTCCACGAGCAGTAGGTAATTTTATGGCCTCTTTTTAAAGCTGTCTGAATTCTGTTAACTCAAACGTTGTTTTTGTACTCGTTCTGTACGCAACTATATCAATATGTCTGGACGCGGAAAAGGAGGTAAAGGATTGGGAAAAGGAGGTGCTAAACGTCACCGAAAAATTCTTCGTGATAACATTCAGGGAATCACAAAACCTGCTATTCGACGTCTTGCTCGACGAGGTGGTGTCAAACGTATCTCTGGCCTTATCTATGAGGAAACCAGAGGTGTACTGAAGGTTTTCTTAGAGAATGTTATTCGTGATGCTGTAACCTACACAGAGCACGCTAAACGCAAGACCGTTACCGCTATGGATGTTGTTTATGCCTTAAAACGTCAAGGAAGAACTCTTTACGGATTCGGAGGTTAAGCGTTGTCATTGCTCAACAAAAACGGCTATTTTTATAGCCACAAATCTTTTAAAACATTACTTTGTGCACGCTTCCAAATTACACAATGTGTAAAGTCTTGTCACAGTTACATTTATTGCTATACGATACTATGTCATATATGACACAAAAAAAATTTAGAAATACTTTGTAGGGTTAATTTGCCTGGGAGTGTTTCCGTGAAAAGCTGGGTTAAGTTAAATGTAAGCAATAACATGGATCAATGTACTTGTCTTTTCTGCAAGTACAGCTAATAATACGTATGAAAAGTGAAGCTAATCCACACACACACATGGGGAAGTATTTTAAATGTAGGCTAGTGTTCTTAAGCACATTATTTAGAAGTTTTATTAACTTCGGTTAACTTGTAGTGACGCCAAGTAAATGTTTTTTTAAAGATGTGTGGTCTTAAAAAAGACCGTTTGTGTTTGGTAGACGTTGGTTTACTTGCTGCTTGTGTATTTTGTGACGGCTTTTGTTCCTTCACTGACTGCGTGTTTTGCAAGTTCTCCAGGCAAGAGAAGACGTACTGCGGTTTGAATTTCACGAGAAGAGATGGTCGACTTTTTGTTTTGAAGAGCCAAACGCGAAGCTTCGGAAGCAATGCGCTCAAAGATGTCGTTGACAAATGAGTTCATGATGCTCATAGCTTTGCTTGAAACTCCGACATCTGGGTGAACTTGTTTCAAAACATTGTAGATGTAAATAGCATAACTTTCCTTTCTCTTTCTCTTGCGTTTCTTTTCACCAGTTCCACCAATCTTTCCTCCTTTTTTGCCGGCTCTTTTTTCACCTTTCTTGGCTACTTTAGGTGCCTGTTTTCCTCCTTTAGCTGCTGCGTCAGACATGGTTAAAAATTTTTGCTACTTAACTTGTAAATAAGCATTAAACTGCAAGTCAAAACTTTTTGTTTATAAGTAAAAAAATCGGATCGAATTCGATCCGAAAACGCCGATACGCAATTTAATTGGTTAAAAAAAAAATCTTTTGTTTAATACTTAATTATGATTGGTTAAAAAAACATGATTTCGATCCTATTTTTATGATGAAAAAACGAGTAAAGTTTATTTCGTTAACACTTACGTTAAATATTCGTACGTTTTTGTATTAACTTACAAATCAAATCGCAGTTATGTCTGGACGTGGAAAAGGTGGAAAAGCTAAGGCTAAAGCCAAGACAAGATCCTCAAGAGCTGGACTTCAATTTCCAGTCGGTAGAGTGCATAGATTCCTTCGTAGAGGGCACTATGCTAACCGAATTGGATCTGGAGCACCAGTTTACTTAGCAGCCGTCTTGGAATATTTATCTGCTGAGATATTGGAGTTGGCTGGTAACGCAGCAAGAGACAACAAAAAAGCTAGGATTATTCCAAGACATTTACAATTGGCTGTTCGTAATGATGAAGAATTAAACAAACTTTTGAGCGGTGTAACCATTGCAGCTGGTGGTGTTTTGCCAAACATTCAAGCTGTCTTACTCCCAAAGAAGAACGACAAAGGACAGAAGAAGTAAACCGCTACACTCCGAAAACAACGGCTATTTTTATAGCCACACATCTTTAAAAAAACATTGTTTTTTTCACAAAACTATAACCTTAAAGTCTAATAGATAATCCATGCATACGCCTTGTCCTAAGTAACTCAAAGAAATTAAATAAAAAAATTTGATCACAACGTCAAAATAAATTGCACGTATTTGCCCCTACTAATGTCTACGGCCATACCACGATGAACACACCCGTTCTCGTCTGATCACGGAAGTTAAGCATCGTCGGGCCGGGATAGTACTTGGATGGGGGACTTTTCAGGTGATAGTACGAGAAAAAAGAGCTTTCAAATGCATACAAACTCGATCTATTGCCGATCATCCAATAACCCTGACGGAATGGCAAATAAAATAAAATTCCGCCGCCTTCCGAGGACTTATATCGCAATCACGTTTCGTAACAGCCAAGCGAGGTTTTACCTTAGCGTTTAAGTCACCACCGACATTTGGCCGCGCAACTTTTCTAAGCTCATTCATTTTGACTTAAGGAGGGGGCGAGCGCGGACGCAGGCCCCCACTACCAGAAATTGTACGGTCGAGTTACTGACGTTTGCAGTAATCGCAGAGGTCAGCCCAAGCGTAGTGCAATGCAAGAGCCTCACTCTGGAAGAAAACCCTCATTGATCAGTCTTTACTTCCCCGTCAGGTAAGTATGAGTTGGAACTGCACCGTAGCATGAGGGTACCCTTCAAAGTTTGTTAATGCTTGTGGCTTGAGTGTGTTATAAACTGCCGTGTCGCGGGGCATAGGCTGTATTCTCCCCCAGTGTACGCGTTTTGTTCCCGCCGTAGACTATGCAGAGTGCCGTCGGAAAGAGGACTGCTATTATTCTTTTATTGCTTATGTGGGCCGCCATCGGTAATAGTGCAACACCAAGGCAACCCGTGGTCACGGCGTGAATGAATCCACCTCCATGACCCAAGGCCAAAAATCAGATTAATATACTGACCATTCAGAGAATGGCCTACCAGATATTAAACTGATAAGAACAGATACTACACTTGATCTTAGCCATTAGGCCGAGAAGCGATAAAGAACAAGCGTTGCCATGATAGGCATCGTCCACACACCGTAACTGCTTGTGGAGCATGTCACGTTACTGTAAAGCTTACAACTGTCACCGCGTACGGATGGACGGCGACATAGTAAAAATCACGGCTGTTGATTTAGCCGTAGGATGGAGAGCGACTGTAGCGAGTGGATGGTAACTTACATGAATGCTAACAAAGGCGACGATACTAAGTGCGTGATATTACTTTCCAATATGACTGCGTACATTCCGTTTATCAACGCATTACGCCAGAACGTGCGCGCGCGTTACACAGTAGACCATGCAGCCGAAATGCGACAGTGCGACCCTGCCAGGAGTCGAACCTGGAATCCCCTGATTCGTAGTCAGATGCCTTATCCATTGGGCCACAGGGCCATGCTTATGACTTCGCCCCATCGTTATTTTGGCTTGCGCATTCGTTTTACTTACGACAGAATTCTTCGTGTTTGTAGCCATGAAAGAAAGGGACTTCTGTGAGTGAATTTTTTTACTGTGGTCTAATAAAAAAGTCGAAACGCAGTGCCCAATATATGAATTGCTCCTAATAGCCGGAAACAGGCCGTGTCGATGATGTAGGCCGACATACGCAACGCAAACCAAAGAACGCTTTATGAAAATCCTAACACGGGCGCGGAAGAAGCCCAAATTAACAGAGTAGATGTAATGCTGAAGACCTCAAACTCCAGCAGCTTCTCTTTCAGACTATTGCGTCGTGCTACAAATAAAAATTAACATGCTTTCGCATAGTCGCGGCACCCAAAACGGACATTATACGATGTACAGAAACACACATTTCTGTTTTCGCGCCAAATCAATTCCCGGGAGTGGTACTTTTACGTCCGCATACTTCGCACCGTCTTAAATTATATCTCATTTACACGGTAATGTTTAGTATACTTCTACTGTGATAACAAGCATCGTTTATCGTTGGATTGTTGTAAGAAAACATTAAAAATGAGTGAAGCAGCTTCTCCAAAGAAAATCGCACCCAAGAAGAAACCTGCTGCAAAGAAGACAGCTGATCACCCTAAATATGTGGACATGATCAAGGCTGCTATCGCTACCCTAAAGGAACGCGGTGGTTCATCTCGCCAAGCTATTACAAAATATATTCATGCAAATTACAAAGTTGCTGAAAACTCAGATCATCATCTGAAAATGGCTCTTAAACGAGGAGTAACATCAGGCGATTTGATTCAAACTAAAGGCACTGGTGCTTCTGGATCATTCAAGCTAGGTCAGGTAAAAAAAGAAAAACCTAAGAAAAAGGCCGCAGCAAAAAAGCCAACGGCAAAGAAGCCTACTGCAAAGAAAAGTACACCAAAAAAGAAGCCAGCAAAGAAGAGCACGCCAAAGAAAGCAGCAAAGAAGCCTGCCACAAAGAAAGCCTCGGCTAAGAAACCAGCAGCTAAGAAACCCACAAAGAAGCCTGTTGCTAAAAAACCTGCAGCAAAGAAGGTCAAAAAGACTCCCAAAAAGGCAGCAAAGAAGACCGCAAAAAAATAATTTGTGTGTATCTGGCTATTACATTAACAAACGGCTATTTTTATAGCCACACATTTACAAAAAAACATTATCTTGGTACAAAGTTAAACTTGTTTAAGTCACTTAAACAGTTAAAAAAGAGTAATTTTAAGATTAGATTCCCTAAGTTTAAGTATTTTCGTTTTTAAATTTCTTATTTTCTTGCTTTTACTTTTCTTGCCCTTCATATTTTTAACATTGTCAAACTTTATGTAGCATAAAATTTTTATGTAGCATAAAATTTAAACAGAAAGCAGAACAAAGTTTGATATAAAAAGCTAGCCGTAATATTTTTTATGGATGTGTGGCTATAAAAATAGCCGTTTTTTGTTTGGTAAGATGCTTAGGCACGTTCCCCACGAATTCTTCTTGCCAACTGGATGTCTTTAGGCATGATTGTAACTCGTTTTGCGTGAATGGCACACAAGTTAGTATCCTCGAACAAGCCAACAAGGTACGCTTCAGAAGCCTCTTGCAGAGCCATAACGGCTGTGCTCTGGAATCGCAGATCTGTTTTGAAGTCCTGAGCAATTTCTCGCACAAGACGCTGGAAAGGCAACTTGCGGATCAAGAGCTCGGTTGACTTCTGGTATCTTCTGATTTCTCTGAGAGCAACTGTACCAGGTCTGTAACGATGTGGTTTTTTCACTCCTCCAGTAGCTGGTGCGCTTTTCCTCGCAGCTTTAGTGGCGAGTTGTTTTCGTGGAGCCTTTCCTCCAGTAGATTTACGTGCAGTTTGCTTTGTACGAGCCATATTTTAAGAAGTCGATGTAGTACGGATACACAAGACGGTCTAAAATGCACTATCGCGCCAAAGTTTTATTTCTCATATTGATTGACAGCTAAGGTTCAAAACAAACCATTTGATTGGTGCTAAGAAAGTAATTTCTGATTGGCTGCATAATGACATTACGCTCATTACTTTAACATTTTTATAAAATCTGTGTTTTTTGGCTACGGGAAAACGGCTGTATCTTCTGATACACAAAAGCTTTTGACTTTTTTTTTTTTTAGTAAGTAGCAGAAGGTTTGGCGAATTCCAACGATGCCAAATTTATTGCCTTACTGAAACATTAAGACCACGAATTTTTAAAAAAACTACAGTTTTACTTAAAAAAATGTACAAAATGTTCGGAACATTTTGTAATGACGCAACTCTATTGGTTAATTAGGGTGTTTCCACGAGCAGTAGGTAATTTTATGGCCTCTTTTTAAAGCTGTCTGAATTCTGTTAACTCAAACGTTGTTTTTGTACTCGTTCTGTACGCAACTATATCAATATGTCTGGACGCGGAAAAGGAGGTAAAGGATTGGGAAAAGGAGGTGCTAAACGTCACCGAAAAATTCTTCGTGATAACATTCAGGGAATCACAAAACCTGCTATTCGACGTCTTGCTCGACGAGGTGGTGTCAAACGTATCTCTGGCCTTATCTATGAGGAAACCAGAGGTGTACTGAAGGTTTTCTTAGAGAATGTTATTCGTGATGCTGTAACCTACACAGAGCACGCTAAACGCAAGACCGTTACCGCTATGGATGTTGTTTATGCCTTAAAACGTCAAGGAAGAACTCTTTACGGATTCGGAGGTTAAGCGTTGTCATTGCTCAACAAAAACGGCTATTTTTATAGCCACAAATCTTTTAAAACATTACTTTGTGCACGCTTCCAAATTACACAATGTGTAAAGTCTTGTCACAGTTACATTTATTGCTATACGATACTATGTCATATATGACACAAAAAAAATTTAGAAATACTTTGTAGGGTTAATTTGCCTGGGAGTGTTTCCGTGAAAAGCTGGGTTAAGTTAAATGTAAGCAATAACATGGATCAATGTACTTGTCTTTTCTGCAAGTACAGCTAATAATACGTATGAAAAGTGAAGCTAATCCACACACACACATGGGGAAGTATTTTAAATGTAGGCTAGTGTTCTTAAGCACATTATTTAGAAGTTTTATTAACTTCGGTTAACTTGTAGTGACGCCAAGTAAATGTTTTTTTAAAGATGTGTGGTCTTAAAAAAGACCGTTTGTGTTTGGTAGACGTTGGTTTACTTGCTGCTTGTGTATTTTGTGACGGCTTTTGTTCCTTCACTGACTGCGTGTTTTGCAAGTTCTCCAGGCAAGAGAAGACGTACTGCGGTTTGAATTTCACGAGAAGAGATGGTCGACTTTTTGTTTTGAAGAGCCAAACGCGAAGCTTCGGAAGCAATGCGCTCAAAGATGTCGTTGACAAATGAGTTCATGATGCTCATAGCTTTGCTTGAAACTCCGACATCTGGGTGAACTTGTTTCAAAACATTGTAGATGTAAATAGCATAACTTTCCTTTCTCTTTCTCTTGCGTTTCTTTTCACCAGTTCCACCAATCTTTCCTCCTTTTTTGCCGGCTCTTTTTTCACCTTTCTTGGCTACTTTAGGTGCCTGTTTTCCTCCTTTAGCTGCTGCGTCAGACATGGTTAAAAATTTTTGCTACTTAACTTGTAAATAAGCATTAAACTGCAAGTCAAAACTTTTTGTTTATAAGTAAAAAAATCGGATCGAATTCGATCCGAAAACGCCGATACGCAATTTAATTGGTTAAAAAAAAAATCTTTTGTTTAATACTTAATTATGATTGGTTAAAAAAACATGATTTCGATCCTATTTTTATGATGAAAAAACGAGTAAAGTTTATTTCGTTAACACTTACGTTAAATATTCGTACGTTTTTGTATTAACTTACAAATCAAATCGCAGTTATGTCTGGACGTGGAAAAGGTGGAAAAGCTAAGGCTAAAGCCAAGACAAGATCCTCAAGAGCTGGACTTCAATTTCCAGTCGGTAGAGTGCATAGATTCCTTCGTAGAGGGCACTATGCTAACCGAATTGGATCTGGAGCACCAGTTTACTTAGCAGCCGTCTTGGAATATTTATCTGCTGAGATATTGGAGTTGGCTGGTAACGCAGCAAGAGACAACAAAAAAGCTAGGATTATTCCAAGACATTTACAATTGGCTGTTCGTAATGATGAAGAATTAAACAAACTTTTGAGCGGTGTAACCATTGCAGCTGGTGGTGTTTTGCCAAACATTCAAGCTGTCTTACTCCCAAAGAAGAACGACAAAGGACAGAAGAAGTAAACCGCTACACTCAGAAAACAACGGCTATTTTTATAGCCACACATCTTTAAAAAAACATTGTTTTTTTCACAAAACTATAACCTTAAAGTCTAATAGATAATCCATGCATACGCCTTGTCCTAAGTAACTCAAAGAAATTAAATAAAAAAATTTGATCACAACGTCAAAATAAATTGCACGTATTTGCCCCTACTAATGTCTACGGCCATACCACGATGAACACACCCGTTCTCGTCTGATCACGGAAGTTAAGCATCGTCGGGCCGGGATAGTACTTGGATGGGGGACCGCCTGGGAACTCCCGGTGTCGTAGGCTTTTCATTTTCATTTGTTGCCTTTTCATTTCAATGGTGCTGTGATATATTTCTTGTTATAACAATTAAGGAACGTGGCGGTTGTTGAAAGTGTTTCCTATGACATTTTCCTACGACATTTTCAGGTGATAGTACGAGAAAAAAGAGCTTTCAAATGCATACAAACTCGATCTATTGCCGATCATCCAATAACCCTGACGGAATGGCAAATAAAATAAAATTCCGCCGCCTTCCGAGGACTTATATCGCAATCACGTTTCGTAACAGCCAAGCGAGGTTTTACCTTAGCGTTTAAGTCACCACCGACATTTGGCCGCGCAACTTTTCTAAGCTCATTCATTTTGACTTAAGGAGGGGGCGAGCGCGGACGCAGGCCCCCACTACCAGAAATTGTACGGTCGAGTTACTGACGTTTGCAGTAATCGCAGAGGTCAGCCCAAGCGTAGTGCAATGCAAGAGCCTCACTCTGGAAGAAAACCCTCATTGATCAGTCTTTACTTCCCCGTCAGGTAAGTATGAGTTGGAACTGCACCGTAGCATGAGGGTACCCTTCAAAGTTTGTTAATGCTTGTGGCTTGAGTGTGTTATAAACTGCCGTGTCGCGGGGCATAGGCTGTATTCTCCCCCAGTGTACGCGTTTTGTTCCCGCCGTAGACTATGCAGAGTGCCGTCGGAAAGAGGACTGCTATTATTCTTTTATTGCTTATGTGGGCCGCCATCGGTAATAGTGCAACACCAAGGCAACCCGTGGTCACGGCGTGAATGAATCCACCTCCATGACCCAAGGCCAAAAATCAGATTAATATACTGACCATTCAGAGAATGGCCTACCAGATATTAAACTGATAAGAACAGATACTACACTTGATCTTAGCCATTAGGCCGAGAAGCGATAAAGAACAAGCGTTGCCATGATAGGCATCGTCCACACACCGTAACTGCTTGTGGAGCATGTCACGTTACTGTAAAGCTTACAACTGTCACCGCGTACGGATGGACGGCGACATAGTAAAAATCACGGCTGTTGATTTAGCCGTAGGATGGAGAGCGACTGTAGCGAGTGGATGGTAACTTACATGAATGCTAACAAAGGCGACGATACTAAGTGCGTGATATTACTTTCCAATATGACTGCGTACATTCCGTTTATCAACGCATTACGCCAGAACGTGCGCGCGCGTTACACAGTAGACCATGCAGCCGAAATGCGACAGTGCGACCCTGCCAGGAGTCGAACCTGGAATCCCCTGATTCGTAGTCAGATGCCTTATCCATTGGGCCACAGGGCCATGCTTATGACTTCGCCCCATCGTTATTTTGGCTTGCGCATTCGTTTTACTTACGACAGAATTCTTCGTGTTTGTAGCCATGAAAGAAAGGGACTTCTGTGAGTGAATTTTTTTACTGTGGTCTAATAAAAAAGTCGAAACGCAGTGCCCAATATATGAATTGCTCCTAATAGCCGGAAACAGGCCGTGTCGATGATGTAGGCCGACATACGCAACGCAAACCAAAGAACGCTTTATGAAAATCCTAACACGGGCGCGGAAGAAGCCCAAATTAACAGAGTAGATGTAATGCTGAAGACCTCAAACTCCAGCAGCTTCTCTTTCAGACTATTGCGTCGTGCTACAAATAAAAATTAACATGCTTTCGCATAGTCGCGGCACCCAAAACGGACATTATACGATGTACAGAAACACACATTTCTGTTTTCGCGCCAAATCAATTCCCGGGAGTGGTACTTTTACGTCCGCATACTTCGCACCGTCTTAAATTATATCTCATTTACACGGTAATGTTTAGTATACTTCTACTGTGATAACAAGCATCGTTTATCGTTGGATTGTTGTAAGAAAACATTAAAAATGAGTGAAGCAGCTTCTCCAAAGAAAATCGCACCCAAGAAGAAACCTGCTGCAAAGAAGACAGCTGATCACCCTAAATATGTGGACATGATCAAGGCTGCTATCGCTACCCTAAAGGAACGCGGTGGTTCATCTCGCCAAGCTATTACAAAATATATTCATGCAAATTACAAAGTTGCTGAAAACTCAGATCATCATCTGAAAATGGCTCTTAAACGAGGAGTAACATCAGGCGATTTGATTCAAACTAAAGGCACTGGTGCTTCTGGATCATTCAAGCTAGGTCAGGTAAAAAAAGAAAAACCTAAGAAAAAGGCCGCAGCAAAAAAGCCAACGGCAAAGAAGCCTACTGCAAAGAAAAGTACACCAAAAAAGAAGCCAGCAAAGAAGAGCACGCCAAAGAAAGCAGCAAAGAAGCCTGCCACAAAGAAAGCCTCGGCTAAGAAACCAGCAGCTAAGAAACCCACAAAGAAGCCTGTTGCTAAAAAACCTGCAGCAAAGAAGGTCAAAAAGACTCCCAAAAAGGCAGCAAAGAAGACCGCAAAAAAATAATTTGTGTGTATCTGGCTATTACATTAACAAACGGCTATTTTTATAGCCACACATTTACAAAAAAACATTATCTTGGTACAAAGTTAAACTTGTTTAAGTCACTTAAACAGTTAAAAAAGAGTAATTTTAAGATTAGATTCCCTAAGTTTAAGTATTTTCGTTTTTAAATTTCTTATTTTCTTGCTTTTACTTTTCTTGCCCTTCATATTTTTAACATTGTCAAACTTTATGTAGCATAAAATTTTTATGTAGCATAAAATTTAAACAGAAAGCAGAACAAAGTTTGATATAAAAAGCTAGCCGTAATATTTTTTATGGATGTGTGGCTATAAAAATAGCCGTTTTTTGTTTGGTAAGATGCTTAGGCACGTTCCCCACGAATTCTTCTTGCCAACTGGATGTCTTTAGGCATGATTGTAACTCGTTTTGCGTGAATGGCACACAAGTTAGTATCCTCGAACAAGCCAACAAGGTACGCTTCAGAAGCCTCTTGCAGAGCCATAACGGCTGTGCTCTGGAATCGCAGATCTGTTTTGAAGTCCTGAGCAATTTCTCGCACAAGACGCTGGAAAGGCAACTTGCGGATCAAGAGCTCGGTTGACTTCTGGTATCTTCTGATTTCTCTGAGAGCAACTGTACCAGGTCTGTAACGATGTGGTTTTTTCACTCCTCCAGTAGCTGGTGCGCTTTTCCTCGCAGCTTTAGTGGCGAGTTGTTTTCGTGGAGCCTTTCCTCCAGTAGATTTACGTGCAGTTTGCTTTGTACGAGCCATATTTTAAGAAGTCGATGTAGTACGGATACACAAGACGGTCTAAAATGCACTATCGCGCCAAAGTTTTATTTCTCATATTGATTGACAGCTAAGGTTCAAAACAAACCATTTGATTGGTGCTAAGAAAGTAATTTCTGATTGGCTGCATAATGACATTACGCTCATTACTTTAACATTTTTATAAAATCTGTGTTTTTTGGCTACGGGAAAACGGCTGTATCTTCTGATACACAAAAGCTTTTGACTTTTTTTTTTTTTAGTAAGTAGCAGAAGGTTTGGCGAATTCCAACGATGCCAAATTTATTGCCTTACTGAAACATTAAGACCACGAATTTTTAAAAAAACTACAGTTTTACTTAAAAAAATGTACAAAATGTTCGGAACATTTTGTAATGACGCAACTCTATTGGTTAATTAGGGTGTTTCCACGAGCAGTAGGTAATTTTATGGCCTCTTTTTAAAGCTGTCTGAATTCTGTTAACTCAAACGTTGTTTTTGTACTCGTTCTGTACGCAACTATATCAATATGTCTGGACGCGGAAAAGGAGGTAAAGGATTGGGAAAAGGAGGTGCTAAACGTCACCGAAAAATTCTTCGTGATAACATTCAGGGAATCACAAAACCTGCTATTCGACGTCTTGCTCGACGAGGTGGTGTCAAACGTATCTCTGGCCTTATCTATGAGGAAACCAGAGGTGTACTGAAGGTTTTCTTAGAGAATGTTATTCGTGATGCTGTAACCTACACAGAGCACGCTAAACGCAAGACCGTTACCGCTATGGATGTTGTTTATGCCTTAAAACGTCAAGGAAGAACTCTTTACGGATTCGGAGGTTAAGCGTTGTCATTGCTCAACAAAAACGGCTATTTTTATAGCCACAAATCTTTTAAAACATTACTTTGTGCACGCTTCCAAATTACACAATGTGTAAAGTCTTGTCACAGTTACATTTATTGCTATACGATACTATGTCATATATGACACAAAAAAAATTTAGAAATACTTTGTAGGGTTAATTTGCCTGGGAGTGTTTCCGTGAAAAGCTGGGTTAAGTTAAATGTAAGCAATAACATGGATCAATGTACTTGTCTTTTCTGCAAGTACAGCTAATAATACGTATGAAAAGTGAAGCTAATCCACACACACACATGGGGAAGTATTTTAAATGTAGGCTAGTGTTCTTAAGCACATTATTTAGAAGTTTTATTAACTTCGGTTAACTTGTAGTGACGCCAAGTAAATGTTTTTTTAAAGATGTGTGGTCTTAAAAAAGACCGTTTGTGTTTGGTAGACGTTGGTTTACTTGCTGCTTGTGTATTTTGTGACGGCTTTTGTTCCTTCACTGACTGCGTGTTTTGCAAGTTCTCCAGGCAAGAGAAGACGTACTGCGGTTTGAATTTCACGAGAAGAGATGGTCGACTTTTTGTTTTGAAGAGCCAAACGCGAAGCTTCGGAAGCAATGCGCTCAAAGATGTCGTTGACAAATGAGTTCATGATGCTCATAGCTTTGCTTGAAACTCCGACATCTGGGTGAACTTGTTTCAAAACATTGTAGATGTAAATAGCATAACTTTCCTTTCTCTTTCTCTTGCGTTTCTTTTCACCAGTTCCACCAATCTTTCCTCCTTTTTTGCCGGCTCTTTTTTCACCTTTCTTGGCTACTTTAGGTGCCTGTTTTCCTCCTTTAGCTGCTGCGTCAGACATGGTTAAAAATTTTTGCTACTTAACTTGTAAATAAGCATTAAACTGCAAGTCAAAACTTTTTGTTTATAAGTAAAAAAATCGGATCGAATTCGATCCGAAAACGCCGATACGCAATTTAATTGGTTAAAAAAAAAATCTTTTGTTTAATACTTAATTATGATTGGTTAAAAAAACATGATTTCGATCCTATTTTTATGATGAAAAAACGAGTAAAGTTTATTTCGTTAACACTTACGTTAAATATTCGTACGTTTTTGTATTAACTTACAAATCAAATCGCAGTTATGTCTGGACGTGGAAAAGGTGGAAAAGCTAAGGCTAAAGCCAAGACAAGATCCTCAAGAGCTGGACTTCAATTTCCAGTCGGTAGAGTGCATAGATTCCTTCGTAGAGGGCACTATGCTAACCGAATTGGATCTGGAGCACCAGTTTACTTAGCAGCCGTCTTGGAATATTTATCTGCTGAGATATTGGAGTTGGCTGGTAACGCAGCAAGAGACAACAAAAAAGCTAGGATTATTCCAAGACATTTACAATTGGCTGTTCGTAATGATGAAGAATTAAACAAACTTTTGAGCGGTGTAACCATTGCAGCTGGTGGTGTTTTGCCAAACATTCAAGCTGTCTTACTCCCAAAGAAGAACGACAAAGGACAGAAGAAGTAAACCGCTACACTCAGAAAACAACGGCTATTTTTATAGCCACACATCTTTAAAAAAACATTGTTTTTTTCACAAAACTATAACCTTAAAGTCTAATAGATAATCCATGCATACGCCTTGTCCTAAGTAACTCAAAGAAATTAAATAAAAAAATTTGATCACAACGTCAAAATAAATTGCACGTATTTGCCCCTACTAATGTCTACGGCCATACCACGATGAACACACCCGTTCTCGTCTGATCACGGAAGTTAAGCATCGTCGGGCCGGGATAGTACTTGGATGGGGGACCGCCTGGGAACTCCCGGTGTCGTAGGCTTTTCATTTTCATTTGTTGCCTTTTCATTTCAATGGTGCTGTGATATATTTCTTGTTATAACAATTAAGGAACGTGGCGGTTGTTGAAAGTGTTTCCTATGACATTTTCCTACGACATTTTCAGGTGATAGTACGAGAAAAAAGAGCTTTCAAATGCATACAAACTCGATCTATTGCCGATCATCCAATAACCCTGACGGAATGGCAAATAAAATAAAATTCCGCCGCCTTCCGAGGACTTATATCGCAATCACGTTTCGTAACAGCCAAGCGAGGTTTTACCTTAGCGTTTAAGTCACCACCGACATTTGGCCGCGCAACTTTTCTAAGCTCATTCATTTTGACTTAAGGAGGGGGCGAGCGCGGACGCAGGCCCCCACTACCAGAAATTGTACGGTCGAGTTACTGACGTTTGCAGTAATCGCAGAGGTCAGCCCAAGCGTAGTGCAATGCAAGAGCCTCACTCTGGAAGAAAACCCTCATTGATCAGTCTTTACTTCCCCGTCAGGTAAGTATGAGTTGGAACTGCACCGTAGCATGAGGGTACCCTTCAAAGTTTGTTAATGCTTGTGGCTTGAGTGTGTTATAAACTGCCGTGTCGCGGGGCATAGGCTGTATTCTCCCCCAGTGTACGCGTTTTGTTCCCGCCGTAGACTATGCAGAGTGCCGTCGGAAAGAGGACTGCTATTATTCTTTTATTGCTTATGTGGGCCGCCATCGGTAATAGTGCAACACCAAGGCAACCCGTGGTCACGGCGTGAATGAATCCACCTCCATGACCCAAGGCGAAAAATCAGATTAATATACTGACCATTCAGAGAATGGCCTACCAGATATTAAACTGATAAGAACAGATACTACACTTGATCTTAGCCATTAGGCCGAGAAGCGATAAAGAACAAGCGTTGCCATGATAGGCATCGTCCACACACCGTAACTGCTTGTGGAGCATGTCACGTTACTGTAAAGCTTACAACTGTCACCGCGTACGGATGGACGGCGACATAGTAAAAATCACGGCTGTTGATTTAGCCGTAGGATGGAGAGCGACTGTAGCGAGTGGATGGTAACTTACATGAATGCTAACAAAGGCGACGATACTAAGTGCGTGATATTACTTTCCAATATGACTGCGTACATTCCGTTTATCAACGCATTACGCCAGAACGTGCGCGCGCGTTACACAGTAGACCATGCAGCCGAAATGCGACAGTGCGACCCTGCCAGGAGTCGAACCTGGAATCCCCTGATTCGTAGTCAGATGCCTTATCCATTGGGCCACAGGGCCATGCTTATGACTTCGCCCCATCGTTATTTTGGCTTGCGCATTCGTTTTACTTACGACAGAATTCTTCGTGTTTGTAGCCATGAAAGAAAGGGACTTCTGTGAGTGAATTTTTTTACTGTGGTCTAATAAAAAAGTCGAAACGCAGTGCCCAATATATGAATTGCTCCTAATAGCCGGAAACAGGCCGTGTCGATGATGTAGGCCGACATACGCAACGCAAACCAAAGAACGCTTTATGAAAATCCTAACACGGGCGCGGAAGAAGCCCAAATTAACAGAGTAGATGTAATGCTGAAGACCTCAAACTCCAGCAGCTTCTCTTTCAGACTATTGCGTCGTGCTACAAATAAAAATTAACATGCTTTCGCATAGTCGCGGCACCCAAAACGGACATTATACGATGTACAGAAACACACATTTCTGTTTTCGCGCCAAATCAATTCCCGGGAGTGGTACTTTTACGTCCGCATACTTCGCACCGTCTTAAATTATATCTCATTTACACGGTAATGTTTAGTATACTTCTACTGTGATAACAAGCATCGTTTATCGTTGGATTGTTGTAAGAAAACATTAAAAATGAGTGAAGCAGCTTCTCCAAAGAAAATCGCACCCAAGAAGAAACCTGCTGCAAAGAAGACAGCTGATCACCCTAAATATGTGGACATGATCAAGGCTGCTATCGCTACCCTAAAGGAACGCGGTGGTTCATCTCGCCAAGCTATTACAAAATATATTCATGCAAATTACAAAGTTGCTGAAAACTCAGATCATCATCTGAAAATGGCTCTTAAACGAGGAGTAACATCAGGCGATTTGATTCAAACTAAAGGCACTGGTGCTTCTGGATCATTCAAGCTAGGTCAGGTAAAAAAAGAAAAACCTAAGAAAAAGGCCGCAGCAAAAAAGCCAACGGCAAAGAAGCCTACTGCAAAGAAAAGTACACCAAAAAAGAAGCCAGCAAAGAAGAGCACGCCAAAGAAAGCAGCAAAGAAGCCTGCCACAAAGAAAGCCTCGGCTAAGAAACCAGCAGCTAAGAAACCCACAAAGAAGCCTGTTGCTAAAAAACCTGCAGCAAAGAAGGTCAAAAAGACTCCCAAAAAGGCAGCAAAGAAGACCGCAAAAAAATAATTTGTGTGTATCTGGCTATTACATTAACAAACGGCTATTTTTATAGCCACACATTTACAAAAAAACATTATCTTGGTACAAAGTTAAACTTGTTTAAGTCACTTAAACAGTTAAAAAAGAGTAATTTTAAGATTAGATTCCCTAAGTTTAAGTATTTTCGTTTTTAAATTTCTTATTTTCTTGCTTTTACTTTTCTTGCCCTTCATATTTTTAACATTGTCAAACTTTATGTAGCATAAAATTTTTATGTAGCATAAAATTTAAACAGAAAGCAGAACAAAGTTTGATATAAAAAGCTAGCCGTAATATTTTTTATGGATGTGTGGCTATAAAAATAGCCGTTTTTTGTTTGGTAAGATGCTTAGGCACGTTCCCCACGAATTCTTCTTGCCAACTGGATGTCTTTAGGCATGATTGTAACTCGTTTTGCGTGAATGGCACACAAGTTAGTATCCTCGAACAAGCCAACAAGGTACGCTTCAGAAGCCTCTTGCAGAGCCATAACGGCTGTGCTCTGGAATCGCAGATCTGTTTTGAAGTCCTGAGCAATTTCTCGCACAAGACGCTGGAAAGGCAACTTGCGGATCAAGAGCTCGGTTGACTTCTGGTATCTTCTGATTTCTCTGAGAGCAACTGTACCAGGTCTGTAACGATGTGGTTTTTTCACTCCTCCAGTAGCTGGTGCGCTTTTCCTCGCAGCTTTAGTGGCGAGTTGTTTTCGTGGAGCCTTTCCTCCAGTAGATTTACGTGCAGTTTGCTTTGTACGAGCCATATTTTAAGAAGTCGATGTAGTACGGATACACAAGACGGTCTAAAATGCACTATCGCGCCAAAGTTTTATTTCTCATATTGATTGACAGCTAAGGTTCAAAACAAACCATTTGATTGGTGCTAAGAAAGTAATTTCTGATTGGCTGCATAATGACATTACGCTCATTACTTTAACATTTTTATAAAATCTGTGTTTTTTGGCTACGGGAAAACGGCTGTATCTTCTGATACACAAAAGCTTTTGACTTTTTTTTTTTTTAGTAAGTAGCAGAAGGTTTGGCGAATTCCAACGATGCCAAATTTATTGCCTTACTGAAACATTAAGACCACGAATTTTTAAAAAAACTACAGTTTTACTTAAAAAAATGTACAAAATGTTCGGAACATTTTGTAATGACGCAACTCTATTGGTTAATTAGGGTGTTTCCACGAGCAGTAGGTAATTTTATGGCCTCTTTTTAAAGCTGTCTGAATTCTGTTAACTCAAACGTTGTTTTTGTACTCGTTCTGTACGCAACTATATCAATATGTCTGGACGCGGAAAAGGAGGTAAAGGATTGGGAAAAGGAGGTGCTAAACGTCACCGAAAAATTCTTCGTGATAACATTCAGGGAATCACAAAACCTGCTATTCGACGTCTTGCTCGACGAGGTGGTGTCAAACGTATCTCTGGCCTTATCTATGAGGAAACCAGAGGTGTACTGAAGGTTTTCTTAGAGAATGTTATTCGTGATGCTGTAACCTACACAGAGCACGCTAAACGCAAGACCGTTACCGCTATGGATGTTGTTTATGCCTTAAAACGTCAAGGAAGAACTCTTTACGGATTCGGAGGTTAAGCGTTGTCATTGCTCAACAAAAACGGCTATTTTTATAGCCACAAATCTTTTAAAACATTACTTTGTGCACGCTTCCAAATTACACAATGTGTAAAGTCTTGTCACAGTTACATTTATTGCTATACGATACTATGTCATATATGACACAAAAAAAATTTAGAAATACTTTGTAGGGTTAATTTGCCTGGGAGTGTTTCCGTGAAAAGCTGGGTTAAGTTAAATGTAAGCAATAACATGGATCAATGTACTTGTCTTTTCTGCAAGTACAGCTAATAATACGTATGAAAAGTGAAGCTAATCCACACACACACATGGGGAAGTATTTTAAATGTAGGCTAGTGTTCTTAAGCACATTATTTAGAAGTTTTATTAACTTCGGTTAACTTGTAGTGACGCCAAGTAAATGTTTTTTTAAAGATGTGTGGTCTTAAAAAAGACCGTTTGTGTTTGGTAGACGTTGGTTTACTTGCTGCTTGTGTATTTTGTGACGGCTTTTGTTCCTTCACTGACTGCGTGTTTTGCAAGTTCTCCAGGCAAGAGAAGACGTACTGCGGTTTAAATTTCACGAGAAGAGATGGTCGACTTTTTGTTTTGAAGAGCCAAACGCGAAGCTTCGGAAGCAATGCGCTCAAAGATGTCGTTGACAAATGAGTTCATGATGCTCATAGCTTTGCTTGAAACTCCGACATCTGGGTGAACTTGTTTCAAAACATTGTAGATGTAAATAGCATAACTTTCCTTTCTCTTTCTCTTGCGTTTCTTTTCACCAGTTCCACCAATCTTTCCTCCTTTTTTGCCGGCTCTTTTTTCACCTTTCTTGGCTACTTTAGGTGCCTGTTTTCCTCCTTTAGCTGCTGCGTCAGACATGGTTAAAAATTTTTGCTACTTAACATGTAAATAAGCATTAAACTGCAAGTCAAAACGTTTTGTTTATAAGTAAAAAAATCGGATCGAATTCGATCCGAAAACGCCGATACGCAATTTAATTGGTTAAAAAAAAAATCTTTTGTTTAATACTTAATTATGATTGGTTAAAAAAACATGATTTCGATCCTATTTTTATGATGAAAAAACGAGTAAAGTTTATTTCGTTAACACTTACGTTAAATATTCGTACGTTTTTGTATTAACTTACAAATCAAATCGCAGTTATGTCTGGACGTGGAAAAGGTGGAAAAGCTAAGGCTAAAGCCAAGACAAGATCCTCAAGAGCTGGACTTCAATTTCCAGTCGGTAGAGTGCATAGATTCCTTCGTAGAGGGCACTATGCTAACCGAATTGGATCTGGAGCACCAGTTTACTTAGCAGCCGTCTTGGAATATTTATCTGCTGAGATATTGGAGTTGGCTGGTAACGCAGCAAGAGACAACAAAAAAGCTAGGATTATTCCAAGACATTTACAATTGGCTGTTCGTAATGATGAAGAATTAAACAAACTTTTGAGCGGTGTAACCATTGCAGCTGGTGGTGTTTTGCCAAACATTCAAGCTGTCTTACTCCCAAAGAAGAACGACAAAGGACAGAAGAAGTAAACCGCTACACTCAGAAAACAACGGCTATTTTTATAGCCACACATCTTTAAAAAAACATTGTTTTTTTCACAAAACTATAACCTTAAAGTCTAATAGATAATCCATGCATACGCCTTGTCCTAAGTAACTCAAAGAAATTAAATAAAAAAATTTGATCACAACGTCAAAATAAATTGCACGTATTTGCCCCTACTAATGTCTACGGCCATACCACGATGAACACACCCGTTCTCGTCTGATCACGGAAGTTAAGCATCGTCGGGCCGGGATAGTACTTGGATGGGGGACCGCCTGGGAACTCCCGGTGTCGTAGGCTTTTCATTTTCATTTGTTGCCTTTTCATTTCAATGGTGCTGTGATATATTTCTTGTTATAACAATTAAGGAACGTGGCGGTTGTTGAAAGTGTTTCCTATGACATTTTCCTACGACATTTTCAGGTGATAGTACGAGAAAAAAGAGCTTTCAAATGCATACAAACTCGATCTATTGCCGATCATCCAATAACCCTGACGGAATGGCAAATAAAATAAAATTCCGCCGCCTTCCGAGGACTTATATCGCAATCACGTTTCGTAACAGCCAAGCGAGGTTTTACCTTAGCGTTTAAGTCACCACCGACATTTGGCCGCGCAACTTTTCTAAGCTCATTCATTTTGACTTAAGGAGGGGGCGAGCGCGGACGCAGGCCCCCACTACCAGAAATTGTACGGTCGAGTTACTGACGTTTGCAGTAATCGCAGAGGTCAGCCCAAGCGTAGTGCAATGCAAGAGCCTCACTCTGGAAGAAAACCCTCATTGATCAGTCTTTACTTCCCCGTCAGGTAAGTATGAGTTGGAACTGCACCGTAGCATGAGGGTACCCTTCAAAGTTTGTTAATGCTTGTGGCTTGAGTGTGTTATAAACTGCCGTGTCGCGGGGCATAGGCTGTATTCTCCCCCAGTGTACGCGTTTTGTTCCCGCCGTAGACTATGCAGAGTGCCGTCGGAAAGAGGACTGCTATTATTCTTTTATTGCTTATGTGGGCCGCCATCGGTAATAGTGCAACACCAAGGCAACCCGTGGTCACGGCGTGAATGAATCCACCTCCATGACCCAAGGCCAAAAATCAGATTAATATACTGACCATTCAGAGAATGGCCTACCAGATATTAAACTGATAAGAACAGATACTACACTTGATCTTAGCCATTAGGCCGAGAAGCGATAAAGAACAAGCGTTGCCATGATAGGCATCGTCCACACACCGTAACTGCTTGTGGAGCATGTCACGTTACTGTAAAGCTTACAACTGTCACCGCGTACGGATGGACGGCGACATAGTAAAAATCACGGCTGTTGATTTAGCCGTAGGATGGAGAGCGACTGTAGCGAGTGGATGGTAACTTACATGAATGCTAACAAAGGCGACGATACTAAGTGCGTGATATTACTTTCCAATATGACTGCGTACATTCCGTTTATCAACGCATTACGCCAGAACGTGCGCGCGCGTTACACAGTAGACCATGCAGCCGAAATGCGACAGTGCGACCCTGCCAGGAGTCGAACCTGGAATCCCCTGATTCGTAGTCAGATGCCTTATCCATTGGGCCACAGGGCCATGCTTATGACTTCGCCCCATCGTTATTTTGGCTTGCGCATTCGTTTTACTTACGACAGAATTCTTCGTGTTTGTAGCCATGAAAGAAAGGGACTTCTGTGAGTGAATTTTTTTACTGTGGTCTAATAAAAAAGTCGAAACGCAGTGCCCAATATATGAATTGCTCCTAATAGCCGGAAACAGGCCGTGTCGATGATGTAGGCCGACATACGCAACGCAAACCAAAGAACGCTTTATGAAAATCCTAACACGGGCGCGGAAGAAGCCCAAATTAACAGAGTAGATGTAATGCTGAAGACCTCAAACTCCAGCAGCTTCTCTTTCAGACTATTGCGTCGTGCTACAAATAAAAATTAACATGCTTTCGCATAGTCGCGGCACCCAAAACGGACATTATACGATGTACAGAAACACACATTTCTGTTTTCGCGCCAAATCAATTCCCGGGAGTGGTACTTTTACGTCCGCATACTTCGCACCGTCTTAAATTATATCTCATTTACACGGTAATGTTTAGTATACTTCTACTGTGATAACAAGCATCGTTTATCGTTGGATTGTTGTAAGAAAACATTAAAAATGAGTGAAGCAGCTTCTCCAAAGAAAATCGCACCCAAGAAGAAACCTGCTGCAAAGAAGACAGCTGATCACCCTAAATATGTGGACATGATCAAGGCTGCTATCGCTACCCTAAAGGAACGCGGTGGTTCATCTCGCCAAGCTATTACAAAATATATTCATGCAAATTACAAAGTTGCTGAAAACTCAGATCATCATCTGAAAATGGCTCTTAAACGAGGAGTAACATCAGGCGATTTGATTCAAACTAAAGGCACTGGTGCTTCTGGATCATTCAAGCTAGGTCAGGTAAAAAAAGAAAAACCTAAGAAAAAGGCCGCAGCAAAAAAGCCAACGGCAAAGAAGCCTACTGCAAAGAAAAGTACACCAAAAAAGAAGCCAGCAAAGAAGAGCACGCCAAAGAAAGCAGCAAAGAAGCCTGCCACAAAGAAAGCCTCGGCTAAGAAACCAGCAGCTAAGAAACCCACAAAGAAGCCTGTTGCTAAAAAACCTGCAGCAAAGAAGGTCAAAAAGACTCCCAAAAAGGCAGCAAAGAAGACCGCAAAAAAATAATTTGTGTGTATCTGGCTATTACATTAACAAACGGCTATTTTTATAGCCACACATTTACAAAAAAACATTATCTTGGTACAAAGTTAAACTTGTTTAAGTCACTTAAACAGTTAAAAAAGAGTAATTTTAAGATTAGATTCCCTAAGTTTAAGTATTTTCGTTTTTAAATTTCTTATTTTCTTGCTTTTACTTTTCTTGCCCTTCATATTTTTAACATTGTCAAACTTTATGTAGCATAAAATTTTTATGTAGCATAAAATTTAAACAGAAAGCAGAACAAAGTTTGATATAAAAAGCTAGCCGTAATATTTTTTATGGATGTGTGGCTATAAAAATAGCCGTTTTTTGTTTGGTAAGATGCTTAGGCACGTTCCCCACGAATTCTTCTTGCCAACTGGATGTCTTTAGGCATGATTGTAACTCGTTTTGCGTGAATGGCACACAAGTTAGTATCCTCGAACAAGCCAACAAGGTACGCTTCAGAAGCCTCTTGCAGAGCCATAACGGCTGTGCTCTGGAATCGCAGATCTGTTTTGAAGTCCTGAGCAATTTCTCGCACAAGACGCTGGAAAGGCAACTTGCGGATCAAGAGCTCGGTTGACTTCTGGTATCTTCTGATTTCTCTGAGAGCAACTGTACCAGGTCTGTAACGATGTGGTTTTTTCACTCCTCCAGTAGCTGGTGCGCTTTTCCTCGCAGCTTTAGTGGCGAGTTGTTTTCGTGGAGCCTTTCCTCCAGTAGATTTACGTGCAGTTTGCTTTGTACGAGCCATATTTTAAGAAGTCGATGTAGTACGGATACACAAGACGGTCTAAAATGCACTATCGCGCCAAAGTTTTATTTCTCATATTGATTGACAGCTAAGGTTCAAAACAAACCATTTGATTGGTGCTAAGAAAGTAATTTCTGATTGGCTGCATAATGACATTACGCTCATTACTTTAACATTTTTATAAAATCTGTGTTTTTTGGCTACGGGAAAACGGCTGTATCTTCTGATACACAAAAGCTTTTGACTTTTTTTTTTTTTAGTAAGTAGCAGAAGGTTTGGCGAATTCCAACGATGCCAAATTTATTGCCTTACTGAAACATTAAGACCACGAATTTTTAAAAAAACTACAGTTTTACTTAAAAAAATGTACAAAATGTTCGGAACATTTTGTAATGACGCAACTCTATTGGTTAATTAGGGTGTTTCCACGAGCAGTAGGTAATTTTATGGCCTCTTTTTAAAGCTGTCTGAATTCTGTTAACTCAAACGTTGTTTTTGTACTCGTTCTGTACGCAACTATATCAATATGTCTGGACGCGGAAAAGGAGGTAAAGGATTGGGAAAAGGAGGTGCTAAACGTCACCGAAAAATTCTTCGTGATAACATTCAGGGAATCACAAAACCTGCTATTCGACGTCTTGCTCGACGAGGTGGTGTCAAACGTATCTCTGGCCTTATCTATGAGGAAACCAGAGGTGTACTGAAGGTTTTCTTAGAGAATGTTATTCGTGATGCTGTAACCTACACAGAGCACGCTAAACGCAAGACCGTTACCGCTATGGATGTTGTTTATGCCTTAAAACGTCAAGGAAGAACTCTTTACGGATTCGGAGGTTAAGCGTTGTCATTGCTCAACAAAAACGGCTATTTTTATAGCCACAAATCTTTTAAAACATTACTTTGTGCACGCTTCCAAATTACACAATGTGTAAAGTCTTGTCACAGTTACATTTATTGCTATACGATACTATGTCATATATGACACAAAAAAAATTTAGAAATACTTTGTAGGGTTAATTTGCCTGGGAGTGTTTCCGTGAAAAGCTGGGTTAAGTTAAATGTAAGCAATAACATGGATCAATGTACTTGTCTTTTCTGCAAGTACAGCTAATAATACGTATGAAAAGTGAAGCTAATCCACACACACACATGGGGAAGTATTTTAAATGTAGGCTAGTGTTCTTAAGCACATTATTTAGAAGTTTTATTAACTTCGGTTAACTTGTAGTGACGCCAAGTAAATGTTTTTTTAAAGATGTGTGGTCTTAAAAAAGACCGTTTGTGTTTGGTAGACGTTGGTTTACTTGCTGCTTGTGTATTTTGTGACGGCTTTTGTTCCTTCACTGACTGCGTGTTTTGCAAGTTCTCCAGGCAAGAGAAGACGTACTGCGGTTTGAATTTCACGAGAAGAGATGGTCGACTTTTTGTTTTGAAGAGCCAAACGCGAAGCTTCGGAAGCAATGCGCTCAAAGATGTCGTTGACAAATGAGTTCATGATGCTCATAGCTTTGCTTGAAACTCCGACATCTGGGTGAACTTGTTTCAAAACATTGTAGATGTAAATAGCATAACTTTCCTTTCTCTTTCTCTTGCGTTTCTTTTCACCAGTTCCACCAATCTTTCCTCCTTTTTTGCCGGCTCTTTTTTCACCTTTCTTGGCTACTTTAGGTGCCTGTTTTCCTCCTTTAGCTGCTGCGTCAGACATGGTTAAAAATTTTTGCTACTTAACTTGTAAATAAGCATTAAACTGCAAGTCAAAACTTTTTGTTTATAAGTAAAAAAATCGGATCGAATTCGATCCGAAAACGCCGATACGCAATTTAATTGGTTAAAAAAAAAATCTTTTGTTTAATACTTAATTATGATTGGTTAAAAAAACATGATTTCGATCCTATTTTTATGATGAAAAAACGAGTAAAGTTTATTTCGTTAACACTTACGTTAAATATTCGTACGTTTTTGTATTAACTTACAAATCAAATCGCAGTTATGTCTGGACGTGGAAAAGGTGGAAAAGCTAAGGCTAAAGCCAAGACAAGATCCTCAAGAGCTGGACTTCAATTTCCAGTCGGTAGAGTGCATAGATTCCTTCGTAGAGGGCACTATGCTAACCGAATTGGATCTGGAGCACCAGTTTACTTAGCAGCCGTCTTGGAATATTTATCTGCTGAGATATTGGAGTTGGCTGGTAACGCAGCAAGAGACAACAAAAAAGCTAGGATTATTCCAAGACATTTACAATTGGCTGTTCGTAATGATGAAGAATTAAACAAACTTTTGAGCGGTGTAACCATTGCAGCTGGTGGTGTTTTGCCAAACATTCAAGCTGTCTTACTCCCAAAGAAGAACGACAAAGGACAGAAGAAGTAAACCGCTACACTCAGAAAACAACGGCTATTTTTATAGCCACACATCTTTAAAAAAACATTGTTTTTTTCACAAAACTATAACCTTAAAGTCTAATAGATAATCCATGCATACGCCTTGTCCTAAGTAACTCAAAGAAATTAAATAAAAAAATTTGATCACAACGTCAAAATAAATTGCACGTATTTGCCCCTACTAATGTCTACGGCCATACCACGATGAACACACCCGTTCTCGTCTGATCACGGAAGTTAAGCATCGTCGGGCCGGGATAGTACTTGGATGGGGGACCGCCTGGGAACTCCCGGTGTCGTAGGCTTTTCATTTTCATTTGTTGCCTTTTCATTTCAATGGTGCTGTGATATATTTCTTGTTATAACAATTAAGGAACGTGGCGGTTGTTGAAAGTGTTTCCTATGACATTTTCCTACGACATTTTCAGGTGATAGTACGAGAAAAAAGAGCTTTCAAATGCATACAAACTCGATCTATTGCCGATCATCCAATAACCCTGACGGAATGGCAAATAAAATAAAATTCCGCCGCCTTCCGAGGACTTATATCGCAATCACGTTTCGTAACAGCCAAGCGAGGTTTTACCTTAGCGTTTAAGTCACCACCGACATTTGGCCGCGCAACTTTTCTAAGCTCATTCATTTTGACTTAAGGAGGGGGCGAGCGCGGACGCAGGCCCCCACTACCAGAAATTGTACGGTCGAGTTACTGACGTTTGCAGTAATCGCAGAGGTCAGCCCAAGCGTAGTGCAATGCAAGAGCCTCACTCTGGAAGAAAACCCTCATTGATCAGTCTTTACTTCCCCGTCAGGTAAGTATGAGTTGGAACTGCACCGTAGCATGAGGGTACCCTTCAAAGTTTGTTAATGCTTGTGGCTTGAGTGTGTTATAAACTGCCGTGTCGCGGGGCATAGGCTGTATTCTCCCCCAGTGTACGCGTTTTGTTCCCGCCGTAGACTATGCAGAGTGCCGTCGGAAAGAGGACTGCTATTATTCTTTTATTGCTTATGTGGGCCGCCATCGGTAATAGTGCAACACCAAGGCAACCCGTGGTCACGGCGTGAATGAATCCACCTCCATGACCCAAGGCCAAAAATCAGATTAATATACTGACCATTCAGAGAATGGCCTACCAGATATTAAACTGATAAGAACAGATACTACACTTGATCTTAGCCATTAGGCCGAGAAGCGATAAAGAACAAGCGTTGCCATGATAGGCATCGTCCACACACCGTAACTGCTTGTGGAGCATGTCACGTTACTGTAAAGCTTACAACTGTCACCGCGTACGGATGGACGGCGACATAGTAAAAATCACGGCTGTTGATTTAGCCGTAGGATGGAGAGCGACTGTAGCGAGTGGATGGTAACTTACATGAATGCTAACAAAGGCGACGATACTAAGTGCGTGATATTACTTTCCAATATGACTGCGTACATTCCGTTTATCAACGCATTACGCCAGAACGTGCGCGCGCGTTACACAGTAGACCATGCAGCCGAAATGCGACAGTGCGACCCTGCCAGGAGTCGAACCTGGAATCCCCTGATTCGTAGTCAGATGCCTTATCCATTGGGCCACAGGGCCATGCTTATGACTTCGCCCCATCGTTATTTTGGCTTGCGCATTCGTTTTACTTACGACAGAATTCTTCGTGTTTGTAGCCATGAAAGAAAGGGACTTCTGTGAGTGAATTTTTTTACTGTGGTCTAATAAAAAAGTCGAAACGCAGTGCCCAATATATGAATTGCTCCTAATAGCCGGAAACAGGCCGTGTCGATGATGTAGGCCGACATACGCAACGCAAACCAAAGAACGCTTTATGAAAATCCTAACACGGGCGCGGAAGAAGCCCAAATTAACAGAGTAGATGTAATGCTGAAGACCTCAAACTCCAGCAGCTTCTCTTTCAGACTATTGCGTCGTGCTACAAATAAAAATTAACATGCTTTCGCATAGTCGCGGCACCCAAAACGGACATTATACGATGTACAGAAACACACATTTCTGTTTTCGCGCCAAATCAATTCCCGGGAGTGGTACTTTTACGTCCGCATACTTCGCACCGTCTTAAATTATATCTCATTTACACGGTAATGTTTAGTATACTTCTACTGTGATAACAAGCATCGTTTATCGTTGGATTGTTGTAAGAAAACATTAAAAATGAGTGAAGCAGCTTCTCCAAAGAAAATCGCACCCAAGAAGAAACCTGCTGCAAAGAAGACAGCTGATCACCCTAAATATGTGGACATGATCAAGGCTGCTATCGCTACCCTAAAGGAACGCGGTGGTTCATCTCGCCAAGCTATTACAAAATATATTCATGCAAATTACAAAGTTGCTGAAAACTCAGATCATCATCTGAAAATGGCTCTTAAACGAGGAGTAACATCAGGCGATTTGATTCAAACTAAAGGCACTGGTGCTTCTGGATCATTCAAGCTAGGTCAGGTAAAAAAAGAAAAACCTAAGAAAAAGGCCGCAGCAAAAAAGCCAACGGCAAAGAAGCCTACTGCAAAGAAAAGTACACCAAAAAAGAAGCCAGCAAAGAAGAGCACGCCAAAGAAAGCAGCAAAGAAGCCTGCCACAAAGAAAGCCTCGGCTAAGAAACCAGCAGCTAAGAAACCCACAAAGAAGCCTGTTGCTAAAAAACCTGCAGCAAAGAAGGTCAAAAAGACTCCCAAAAAGGCAGCAAAGAAGACCGCAAAAAAATAATTTGTGTGTATCTGGCTATTACATTAACAAACGGCTATTTTTATAGCCACACATTTACAAAAAAACATTATCTTGGTACAAAGTTAAACTTGTTTAAGTCACTTAAACAGTTAAAAAAGAGTAATTTTAAGATTAGATTCCCTAAGTTTAAGTATTTTCGTTTTTAAATTTCTTATTTTCTTGCTTTTACTTTTCTTGCCCTTCATATTTTTAACATTGTCAAACTTTATGTAGCATAAAATTTTTATGTAGCATAAAATTTAAACAGAAAGCAGAACAAAGTTTGATATAAAAAGCTAGCCGTAATATTTTTTATGGATGTGTGGCTATAAAAATAGCCGTTTTTTGTTTGGTAAGATGCTTAGGCACGTTCCCCACGAATTCTTCTTGCCAACTGGATGTCTTTAGGCATGATTGTAACTCGTTTTGCGTGAATGGCACACAAGTTAGTATCCTCGAACAAGCCAACAAGGTACGCTTCAGAAGCCTCTTGCAGAGCCATAACGGCTGTGCTCTGGAATCGCAGATCTGTTTTGAAGTCCTGAGCAATTTCTCGCACAAGACGCTGGAAAGGCAACTTGCGGATCAAGAGCTCGGTTGACTTCTGGTATCTTCTGATTTCTCTGAGAGCAACTGTACCAGGTCTGTAACGATGTGGTTTTTTCACTCCTCCAGTAGCTGGTGCGCTTTTCCTCGCAGCTTTAGTGGCGAGTTGTTTTCGTGGAGCCTTTCCTCCAGTAGATTTACGTGCAGTTTGCTTTGTACGAGCCATATTTTAAGAAGTCGATGTAGTACGGATACACAAGACGGTCTAAAATGCACTATCGCGCCAAAGTTTTATTTCTCATATTGATTGACAGCTAAGGTTCAAAACAAACCATTTGATTGGTGCTAAGAAAGTAATTTCTGATTGGCTGCATAATGACATTACGCTCATTACTTTAACATTTTTATAAAATCTGTGTTTTTTGGCTACGGGAAAACGGCTGTATCTTCTGATACACAAAAGCTTTTGACTTTTTTTTTTTTTAGTAAGTAGCAGAAGGTTTGGCGAATTCCAACGATGCCAAATTTATTGCCTTACTGAAACATTAAGACCACGAATTTTTAAAAAAACTACAGTTTTACTTAAAAAAATGTACAAAATGTTCGGAACATTTTGTAATGACGCAACTCTATTGGTTAATTAGGGTGTTTCCACGAGCAGTAGGTAATTTTATGGCCTCTTTTTAAAGCTGTCTGAATTCTGTTAACTCAAACGTTGTTTTTGTACTCGTTCTGTACGCAACTATATCAATATGTCTGGACGCGGAAAAGGAGGTAAAGGATTGGGAAAAGGAGGTGCTAAACGTCACCGAAAAATTCTTCGTGATAACATTCAGGGAATCACAAAACCTGCTATTCGACGTCTTGCTCGACGAGGTGGTGTCAAACGTATCTCTGGCCTTATCTATGAGGAAACCAGAGGTGTACTGAAGGTTTTCTTAGAGAATGTTATTCGTGATGCTGTAACCTACACAGAGCACGCTAAACGCAAGACCGTTACCGCTATGGATGTTGTTTATGCCTTAAAACGTCAAGGAAGAACTCTTTACGGATTCGGAGGTTAAGCGTTGTCATTGCTCAACAAAAACGGCTATTTTTATAGCCACAAATCTTTTAAAACATTACTTTGTGCACGCTTCCAAATTACACAATGTGTAAAGTCTTGTCACAGTTACATTTATTGCTATACGATACTATGTCATATATGACACAAAAAAAATTTAGAAATACTTTGTAGGGTTAATTTGCCTGGGAGTGTTTCCGTGAAAAGCTGGGTTAAGTTAAATGTAAGCAATAACATGGATCAATGTACTTGTCTTTTCTGCAAGTACAGCTAATAATACGTATGAAAAGTGAAGCTAATCCACACACACACATGGGGAAGTATTTTAAATGTAGGCTAGTGTTCTTAAGCACATTATTTAGAAGTTTTATTAACTTCGGTTAACTTGTAGTGACGCCAAGTAAATGTTTTTTTAAAGATGTGTGGTCTTAAAAAAGACCGTTTGTGTTTGGTAGACGTTGGTTTACTTGCTGCTTGTGTATTTTGTGACGGCTTTTGTTCCTTCACTGACTGCGTGTTTTGCAAGTTCTCCAGGCAAGAGAAGACGTACTGCGGTTTGAATTTCACGAGAAGAGATGGTCGACTTTTTGTTTTGAAGAGCCAAACGCGAAGCTTCGGAAGCAATGCGCTCAAAGATGTCGTTGACAAATGAGTTCATGATGCTCATAGCTTTGCTTGAAACTCCGACATCTGGGTGAACTTGTTTCAAAACATTGTAGATGTAAATAGCATAACTTTCCTTTCTCTTTCTCTTGCGTTTCTTTTCACCAGTTCCACCAATCTTTCCTCCTTTTTTGCCGGCTCTTTTTTCACCTTTCTTGGCTACTTTAGGTGCCTGTTTTCCTCCTTTAGCTGCTGCGTCAGACATGGTTAAAAATTTTTGCTACTTAACTTGTAAATAAGCATTAAACTGCAAGTCAAAACTTTTTGTTTATAAGTAAAAAAATCGGATCGAATTCGATCCGAAAACGCCGATACGCAATTTAATTGGTTAAAAAAAAAATCTTTTGTTTAATACTTAATTATGATTGGTTAAAAAAACATGATTTCGATCCTATTTTTATGATGAAAAAACGAGTAAAGTTTATTTCGTTAACACTTACGTTAAATATTCGTACGTTTTTGTATTAACTTACAAATCAAATCGCAGTTATGTCTGGACGTGGAAAAGGTGGAAAAGCTAAGGCTAAAGCCAAGACAAGATCCTCAAGAGCTGGACTTCAATTTCCAGTCGGTAGAGTGCATAGATTCCTTCGTAGAGGGCACTATGCTAACCGAATTGGATCTGGAGCACCAGTTTACTTAGCAGCCGTCTTGGAATATTTATCTGCTGAGATATTGGAGTTGGCTGGTAACGCAGCAAGAGACAACAAAAAAGCTAGGATTATTCCAAGACATTTACAATTGGCTGTTCGTAATGATGAAGAATTAAACAAACTTTTGAGCGGTGTAACCATTGCAGCTGGTGGTGTTTTGCCAAACATTCAAGCTGTCTTACTCCCAAAGAAGAACGACAAAGGACAGAAGAAGTAAACCGCTACACTCAGAAAACAACGGCTATTTTTATAGCCACACATCTTTAAAAAAACATTGTTTTTTTCACAAAACTATAACCTTAAAGTCTAATAGATAATCCATGCATACGCCTTGTCCTAAGTAACTCAAAGAAATTAAATAAAAAAATTTGATCACAACGTCAAAATAAATTGCACGTATTTGCCCCTACTAATGTCTACGGCCATACCACGATGAACACACCCGTTCTCGTCTGATCACGGAAGTTAAGCATCGTCGGGCCGGGATAGTACTTGGATGGGGGACCGCCTGGGAACTCCCGGTGTCGTAGGCTTTTCATTTTCATTTGTTGCCTTTTCATTTCAATGGTGCTGTGATATATTTCTTGTTATAACAATTAAGGAACGTGGCGGTTGTTGAAAGTGTTTCCTATGACATTTTCCTACGACATTTTCAGGTGATAGTACGAGAAAAAAGAGCTTTCAAATGCATACAAACTCGATCTATTGCCGATCATCCAATAACCCTGACGGAATGGCAAATAAAATAAAATTCCGCCGCCTTCCGAGGACTTATATCGCAATCACGTTTCGTAACAGCCAAGCGAGGTTTTACCTTAGCGTTTAAGTCACCACCGACATTTGGCCGCGCAACTTTTCTAAGCTCATTCATTTTGACTTAAGGAGGGGGCGAGCGCGGACGCAGGCCCCCACTACCAGAAATTGTACGGTCGAGTTACTGACGTTTGCAGTAATCGCAGAGGTCAGCCCAAGCGTAGTGCAATGCAAGAGCCTCACTCTGGAAGAAAACCCTCATTGATCAGTCTTTACTTCCCCGTCAGGTAAGTATGAGTTGGAACTGCACCGTAGCATGAGGGTACCCTTCAAAGTTTGTTAATGCTTGTGGCTTGAGTGTGTTATAAACTGCCGTGTCGCGGGGCATAGGCTGTATTCTCCCCCAGTGTACGCGTTTTGTTCCCGCCGTAGACTATGCAGAGTGCCGTCGGAAAGAGGACTGCTATTATTCTTTTATTGCTTATGTGGGCCGCCATCGGTAATAGTGCAACACCAAGGCAACCCGTGGTCACGGCGTGAATGAATCCACCTCCATGACCCAAGGCCAAAAATCAGATTAATATACTGACCATTCAGAGAATGGCCTACCAGATATTAAACTGATAAGAACAGATACTACACTTGATCTTAGCCATTAGGCCGAGAAGCGATAAAGAACAAGCGTTGCCATGATAGGCATCGTCCACACACCGTAACTGCTTGTGGAGCATGTCACGTTACTGTAAAGCTTACAACTGTCACCGCGTACGGATGGACGGCGACATAGTAAAAATCACGGCTGTTGATTTAGCCGTAGGATGGAGAGCGACTGTAGCGAGTGGATGGTAACTTACATGAATGCTAACAAAGGCGACGATACTAAGTGCGTGATATTACTTTCCAATATGACTGCGTACATTCCGTTTATCAACGCATTACGCCAGAACGTGCGCGCGCGTTACACAGTAGACCATGCAGCCGAAATGCGACAGTGCGACCCTGCCAGGAGTCGAACCTGGAATCCCCTGATTCGTAGTCAGATGCCTTATCCATTGGGCCACAGGGCCATGCTTATGACTTCGCCCCATCGTTATTTTGGCTTGCGCATTCGTTTTACTTACGACAGAATTCTTCGTGTTTGTAGCCATGAAAGAAAGGGACTTCTGTGGTTAAATTTTTTACTGTGGTCTAATAAAAAAGTCGAAACGCAGTGCCCAATATATGAATTGCTCCTAATAGCCGGAAACAGGCCGTGTCGATGATGTAGGCCGACATACGCAACGCAAACCAAAGAACGCTTTATGAAAATCCTAACACGGGCGCGGAAGAAGCCCAAATTAACAGAGTAGATGTAATGCTGAAGACCTCAAACTCCAGCAGCTTCTCTTTCAGACTATTGCGTCGTGCTACAAATAAAAATTAACATGCTTTCGCATAGTCGCGGCACCCAAAACGGACATTATACGATGTACAGAAACACACATTTCTGTTTTCGCGCCAAATCAATTCCCGGGAGTGGTACTTTTACGTCCGCATACTTCGCACCGTCTTAAATTATATCTCATTTACACGGTAATGTTTAGTATACTTCTACTGTGATAACAAGCATCGTTTATCGTTGGATTGTTGTAAGAAAACATTAAAAATGAGTGAAGCAGCTTCTCCAAAGAAAATCGCACCCAAGAAGAAACCTGCTGCAAAGAAGACAGCTGATCACCCTAAATATGTGGACATGATCAAGGCTGCTATCGCTACCCTAAAGGAACGCGGTGGTTCATCTCGCCAAGCTATTACAAAATATATTCATGCAAATTACAAAGTTGCTGAAAACTCAGATCATCATCTGAAAATGGCTCTTAAACGAGGAGTAACATCAGGCGATTTGATTCAAACTAAAGGCACTGGTGCTTCTGGATCATTCAAGCTAGGTCAGGTAAAAAAAGAAAAACCTAAGAAAAAGGCCGCAGCAAAAAAGCCAACGGCAAAGAAGCCTACTGCAAAGAAAAGTACACCAAAAAAGAAGCCAGCAAAGAAGAGCACGCCAAAGAAAGCAGCAAAGAAGCCTGCCACAAAGAAAGCCTCGGCTAAGAAACCAGCAGCTAAGAAACCCACAAAGAAGCCTGTTGCTAAAAAACCTGCAGCAAAGAAGGTCAAAAAGACTCCCAAAAAGGCAGCAAAGAAGACCGCAAAAAAATAATTTGTGTGTATCTGGCTATTACATTAACAAACGGCTATTTTTATAGCCACACATTTACAAAAAAACATTATCTTGGTACAAAGTTAAACTTGTTTAAGTCACTTAAACAGTTAAAAAAGAGTAATTTTAAGATTAGATTCCCTAAGTTTAAGTATTTTCGTTTTTAAATTTCTTATTTTCTTGCTTTTACTTTTCTTGCCCTTCATATTTTTAACATTGTCAAACTTTATGTAGCATAAAATTTTTATGTAGCATAAAATTTAAACAGAAAGCAGAACAAAGTTTGATATAAAAAGCTAGCCGTAATATTTTTTATGGATGTGTGGCTATAAAAATAGCCGTTTTTTGTTTGGTAAGATGCTTAGGCACGTTCCCCACGAATTCTTCTTGCCAACTGGATGTCTTTAGGCATGATTGTAACTCGTTTTGCGTGAATGGCACACAAGTTAGTATCCTCGAACAAGCCAACAAGGTACGCTTCAGAAGCCTCTTGCAGAGCCATAACGGCTGTGCTCTGGAATCGCAGATCTGTTTTGAAGTCCTGAGCAATTTCTCGCACAAGACGCTGGAAAGGCAACTTGCGGATCAAGAGCTCGGTTGACTTCTGGTATCTTCTGATTTCTCTGAGAGCAACTGTACCAGGTCTGTAACGATGTGGTTTTTTCACTCCTCCAGTAGCTGGTGCGCTTTTCCTCGCAGCTTTAGTGGCGAGTTGTTTTCGTGGAGCCTTTCCTCCAGTAGATTTACGTGCAGTTTGCTTTGTACGAGCCATATTTTAAGAAGTCGATGTAGTACGGATACACAAGACGGTCTAAAATGCACTATCGCGCCAAAGTTTTATTTCTCATATTGATTGACAGCTAAGGTTCAAAACAAACCATTTGATTGGTGCTAAGAAAGTAATTTCTGATTGGCTGCATAATGACATTACGCTCATTACTTTAACATTTTTATAAAATCTGTGTTTTTTGGCTACGGGAAAACGGCTGTATCTTCTGATACACAAAAGCTTTTGACTTTTTTTTTTTTTAGTAAGTAGCAGAAGGTTTGGCGAATTCCAACGATGCCAAATTTATTGCCTTACTGAAACATTAAGACCACGAATTTTTAAAAAAACTACAGTTTTACTTAAAAAAATGTACAAAATGTTCGGAACATTTTGTAATGACGCAACTCTATTGGTTAATTAGGGTGTTTCCACGAGCAGTAGGTAATTTTATGGCCTCTTTTTAAAGCTGTCTGAATTCTGTTAACTCAAACGTTGTTTTTGTACTCGTTCTGTACGCAACTATATCAATATGTCTGGACGCGGAAAAGGAGGTAAAGGATTGGGAAAAGGAGGTGCTAAACGTCACCGAAAAATTCTTCGTGATAACATTCAGGGAATCACAAAACCTGCTATTCGACGTCTTGCTCGACGAGGTGGTGTCAAACGTATCTCTGGCCTTATCTATGAGGAAACCAGAGGTGTACTGAAGGTTTTCTTAGAGAATGTTATTCGTGATGCTGTAACCTACACAGAGCACGCTAAACGCAAGACCGTTACCGCTATGGATGTTGTTTATGCCTTAAAACGTCAAGGAAGAACTCTTTACGGATTCGGAGGTTAAGCGTTGTCATTGCTCAACAAAAACGGCTATTTTTATAGCCACAAATCTTTTAAAACATTACTTTGTGCACGCTTCCAAATTACACAATGTGTAAAGTCTTGTCACAGTTACATTTATTGCTATACGATACTATGTCATATATGACACAAAAAAAATTTAGAAATACTTTGTAGGGTTAATTTGCCTGGGAGTGTTTCCGTGAAAAGCTGGGTTAAGTTAAATGTAAGCAATAACATGGATCAATGTACTTGTCTTTTCTGCAAGTACAGCTAATAATACGTATGAAAAGTGAAGCTAATCCACACACACACATGGGGAAGTATTTTAAATGTAGGCTAGTGTTCTTAAGCACATTATTTAGAAGTTTTATTAACTTCGGTTAACTTGTAGTGACGCCAAGTAAATGTTTTTTTAAAGATGTGTGGTCTTAAAAAAGACCGTTTGTGTTTGGTAGACGTTGGTTTACTTGCTGCTTGTGTATTTTGTGACGGCTTTTGTTCCTTCACTGACTGCGTGTTTTGCAAGTTCTCCAGGCAAGAGAAGACGTAATGCGGTTTGAATTTCACGAGAAGAGATGGTCGACTTTTTGTTTTGAAGAGCCAAACGCGAAGCTTCGGAAGCAATGCGCTCAAAGATGTCGTTGACAAATGAGTTCATGATGCTCATAGCTTTGCTTGAAACTCCGACATCTGGGTGAACTTGTTTCAAAACATTGTAGATGTAAATAGCATAACTTTCCTTTCTCTTTCTCTTGCGTTTCTTTTCACCAGTTCCACCAATCTTTCCTCCTTTTTTGCCGGCTCTTTTTTCACCTTTCTTGGCTACTTTAGGTGCCTGTTTTCCTCCTTTAGCTGCTGCGTCAGACATGGTTAAAAATTTTTGCTACTTAACTTGTAAATAAGCATTAAACTGCAAGTCAAAACTTTTTGTTTATAAGTAAAAAAATCGGATCGAATTCGATCCGAAAACGCCGATACGCAATTTAATTGGTTAAAAAAAAAATCTTTTGTTTAATACTTAATTATGATTGGTTAAAAAAACATGATTTCGATCCTATTTTTATGATGAAAAAACGAGTAAAGTTTATTTCGTTAACACTTACGTTAAATATTCGTACGTTTTTGTATTAACTTACAAATCAAATCGCAGTTATGTCTGGACGTGGAAAAGGTGGAAAAGCTAAGGCTAAAGCCAAGACAAGATCCTCAAGAGCTGGACTTCAATTTCCAGTCGGTAGAGTGCATAGATTCCTTCGTAGAGGGCACTATGCTAACCGAATTGGATCTGGAGCACCAGTTTACTTAGCAGCCGTCTTGGAATATTTATCTGCTGAGATATTGGAGTTGGCTGGTAACGCAGCAAGAGACAACAAAAAAGCTAGGATTATTCCAAGACATTTACAATTGGCTGTTCGTAATGATGAAGAATTAAACAAACTTTTGAGCGGTGTAACCATTGCAGCTGGTGGTGTTTTGCCAAACATTCAAGCTGTCTTACTCCCAAAGAAGAACGACAAAGGACAGAAGAAGTAAACCGCTACACTCAGAAAACAACGGCTATTTTTATAGCCACACATCTTTAAAAAAACATTGTTTTTTTCACAAAACTATAACCTTAAAGTCTAATAGATAATCCATGCATACGCCTTGTCCTAAGTAACTCAAAGAAATTAAATAAAAAAATTTGATCACAACGTCAAAATAAATTGCACGTATTTGCCCCTACTAATGTCTACGGCCATACCACGATGAACACACCCGTTCTCGTCTGATCACGGAAGTTAAGCATCGTCGGGCCGGGATAGTACTTGGATGGGGGACCGCCTGGGAACTCCCGGTGTCGTAGGCTTTTCATTTTCATTTGTTGCCTTTTCATTTCAATGGTGCTGTGATATATTTCTTGTTATAACAATTAAGGAACGTGGCGGTTGTTGAAAGTGTTTCCTATGACATTTTCCTACGACATTTTCAGGTGATAGTACGAGAAAAAAGAGCTTTCAAATGCATACAAACTCGATCTATTGCCGATCATCCAATAACCCTGACGGAATGGCAAATAAAATAAAATTCCGCCGCCTTCCGAGGACTTATATCGCAATCACGTTTCGTAACAGCCAAGCGAGGTTTTACCTTAGCGTTTAAGTCACCACCGACATTTGGCCGCGCAACTTTTCTAAGCTCATTCATTTTGACTTAAGGAGGGGGCGAGCGCGGACGCAGGCCCCCACTACCAGAAATTGTACGGTCGAGTTACTGACGTTTGCAGTAATCGCAGAGGTCAGCCCAAACGTAGTGCAATGCAAGAGCCTCACTCTGGAAGAAAACCCTCATTGATCAGTCTTTACTTCCCCGTCAGGTAAGTATGAGTTGGAACTGCACCGTAGCATGAGGGTACCCTTCAAAGTTTGTTAATGCTTGTGGCTTGAGTGTGTTATAAACTGCCGTGTCGCGGGGCATAGGCTGTATTCTCCCCCAGTGTACGCGTTTTGTTCCCGCCGTAGACTATGCAGAGTGCCGTCGGAAAGAGGACTGCTATTATTCTTTTATTGCTTATGTGGGCCGCCATCGGTAATAGTGCAACACCAAGGCAACCCGTGGTCACGGCGTGAATGAATCCACCTCCATGACCCAAGGCCAAAAATCAGATTAATATACTGACCATTCAGAGAATGGCCTACCAGATATTAAACTGATAAGAACAGATACTACACTTGATCTTAGCCATTAGGCCGAGAAGCGATAAAGAACAAGCGTTGCCATGATAGGCATCGTCCACACACCGTAACTGCTTGTGGAGCATGTCACGTTACTGTAAAGCTTACAACTGTCACCGCGTACGGATGGACGGCGACATAGTAAAAATCACGGCTGTTGATTTAGCCGTAGGATGGAGAGCGACTGTAGCGAGTGGATGGTAACTTACATGAATGCTAACAAAGGCGACGATACTAAGTGCGTGATATTACTTTCCAATATGACTGCGTACATTCCGTTTATCAACGCATTACGCCAGAACGTGCGCGCGCGTTACACAGTAGACCATGCAGCCGAAATGCGACAGTGCGACCCTGCCAGGAGTCGAACCTGGAATCCCCTGATTCGTAGTCAGATGCCTTATCCATTGGGCCACAGGGCCATGCTTATGACTTCGCCCCATCGTTATTTTGGCTTGCGCATTCGTTTTACTTACGACAGAATTCTTCGTGTTTGTAGCCATGAAAGAAAGGGACTTCTGTGAGTGAATTTTTTTACTGTGGTCTAATAAAAAAGTCGAAACGCAGTGCCCAATATATGAATTGCTCCTAATAGCCGGAAACAGGCCGTGTCGATGATGTAGGCCGACATACGCAACGCAAACCAAAGAACGCTTTATGAAAATCCTAACACGGGCGCGGAAGAAGCCCAAATTAACAGAGTAGATGTAATGCTGAAGACCTCAAACTCCAGCAGCTTCTCTTTCAGACTATTGCGTCGTGCTACAAATAAAAATTAACATGCTTTCGCATAGTCGCGGCACCCAAAACGGACATTATACGATGTACAGAAACACACATTTCTGTTTTCGCGCCAAATCAATTCCCGGGAGTGGTACTTTTACGTCCGCATACTTCGCACCGTCTTAAATTATATCTCATTTACACGGTAATGTTTAGTATACTTCTACTGTGATAACAAGCATCGTTTATCGTTGGATTGTTGTAAGAAAACATTAAAAATGAGTGAAGCAGCTTCTCCAAAGAAAATCGCACCCAAGAAGAAACCTGCTGCAAAGAAGACAGCTGATCACCCTAAATATGTGGACATGATCAAGGCTGCTATCGCTACCCTAAAGGAACGCGGTGGTTCATCTCGCCAAGCTATTACAAAATATATTCATGCAAATTACAAAGTTGCTGAAAACTCAGATCATCATCTGAAAATGGCTCTTAAACGAGGAGTAACATCAGGCGATTTGATTCAAACTAAAGGCACTGGTGCTTCTGGATCATTCAAGCTAGGTCAGGTAAAAAAAGAAAAACCTAAGAAAAAGGCCGCAGCAAAAAAGCCAACGGCAAAGAAGCCTACTGCAAAGAAAAGTACACCAAAAAAGAAGCCAGCAAAGAAGAGCACGCCAAAGAAAGCAGCAAAGAAGCCTGCCACAAAGAAAGCCTCGGCTAAGAAACCAGCAGCTAAGAAACCCACAAAGAAGCCTGTTGCTAAAAAACCTGCAGCAAAGAAGGTCAAAAAGACTCCCAAAAAGGCAGCAAAGAAGACCGCAAAAAAATAATTTGTGTGTATCTGGCTATTACATTAACAAACGGCTATTTTTATAGCCACACATTTACAAAAAAACATTATCTTGGTACAAAGTTAAACTTGTTTAAGTCACTTAAACAGTTAAAAAAGAGTAATTTTAAGATTAGATTCCCTAAGTTTAAGTATTTTCGTTTTTAAATTTCTTATTTTCTTGCTTTTACTTTTCTTGCCCTTCATATTTTTAACATTGTCAAACTTTATGTAGCATAAAATTTTTATGTAGCATAAAATTTAAACAGAAAGCAGAACAAAGTTTGATATAAAAAGCTAGCCGTAATATTTTTTATGGATGTGTGGCTATAAAAATAGCCGTTTTTTGTTTGGTAAGATGCTTAGGCACGTTCCCCACGAATTCTTCTTGCCAACTGGATGTCTTTAGGCATGATTGTAACTCGTTTTGCGTGAATGGCACACAAGTTAGTATCCTCGAACAAGCCAACAAGGTACGCTTCAGAAGCCTCTTGCAGAGCCATAACGGCTGTGCTCTGGAATCGCAGATCTGTTTTGAAGTCCTGAGCAATTTCTCGCACAAGACGCTGGAAAGGCAACTTGCGGATCAAGAGCTCGGTTGACTTCTGGTATCTTCTGATTTCTCTGAGAGCAACTGTACCAGGTCTGTAACGATGTGGTTTTTTCACTCCTCCAGTAGCTGGTGCGCTTTTCCTCGCAGCTTTAGTGGCGAGTTGTTTTCGTGGAGCCTTTCCTCCAGTAGATTTACGTGCAGTTTGCTTTGTACGAGCCATATTTTAAGAAGTCGATGTAGTACGGATACACAAGACGGTCTAAAATGCACTATCGCGCCAAAGTTTTATTTCTCATATTGATTGACAGCTAAGGTTCAAAACAAACCATTTGATTGGTGCTAAGAAAGTAATTTCTGATTGGCTGCATAATGACATTACGCTCATTACTTTAACATTTTTATAAAATCTGTGTTTTTTGGCTACGGGAAAACGGCTGTATCTTCTGATACACAAAAGCTTTTGACTTTTTTTTTTTTTAGTAAGTAGCAGAAGGTTTGGCGAATTCCAACGATGCCAAATTTATTGCCTTACTGAAACATTAAGACCACGAATTTTTAAAAAAACTACAGTTTTACTTAAAAAAATGTACAAAATGTTCGGAACATTTTGTAATGACGCAACTCTATTGGTTAATTAGGGTGTTTCCACGAGCAGTAGGTAATTTTATGGCCTCTTTTTAAAGCTGTCTGAATTCTGTTAACTCAAACGTTGTTTTTGTACTCGTTCTGTACGCAACTATATCAATATGTCTGGACGCGGAAAAGGAGGTAAAGGATTGGGAAAAGGAGGTGCTAAACGTCACCGAAAATTTCTTCGTGATAACATTCAGGGAATCACAAAACCTGCTATTCGACGTCTTGCTCGACGAGGTGGTGTCAAACGTATCTCTGGCCTTATCTATGAGGAAACCAGAGGTGTACTGAAGGTTTTCTTAGAGAATGTTATTCGTGATGCTGTAACCTACACAGAGCACGCTAAACGCAAGACCGTTACCGCTATGGATGTTGTTTATGCCTTAAAACGTCAAGGAAGAACTCTTTACGGATTCGGAGGTTAAGCGTTGTCATTGCTCAACAAAAACGGCTATTTTTATAGCCACAAATCTTTTAAAACATTACTTTGTGCACGCTTCCAAATTACACAATGTGTAAAGTCTTGTCACAGTTACATTTATTGCTATACGATACTATGTCATATATGACACAAAAAAAATTTAGAAATACTTTGTAGGGTTAATTTGCCTGGGAGTGTTTCCGTGAAAAGCTGGGTTAAGTTAAATGTAAGCAATAACATGGATCAATGTACTTGTCTTTTCTGCAAGTACAGCTAATAATACGTATGAAAAGTGAAGCTAATCCACACACACACATGGGGAAGTATTTTAAATGTAGGCTAGTGTTCTTAAGCACATTATTTAGAAGTTTTATTAACTTCGGTTAACTTGTAGTGACGCCAAGTAAATGTTTTTTTAAAGATGTGTGGTCTTAAAAAAGACCGTTTGTGTTTGGTAGACGTTGGTTTACTTGCTGCTTGTGTATTTTGTGACGGCTTTTGTTCCTTCACTGACTGCGTGTTTTGCAAGTTCTCCAGGCAAGAGAAGACGTACTGCGGTTTGAATTTCACGAGAAGAGATGGTCGACTTTTTGTTTTGAAGAGCCAAACGCGAAGCTTCGGAAGCAATGCGCTCAAAGATGTCGTTGACAAATGAGTTCATGATGCTCATAGCTTTGCTTGAAACTCCGACATCTGGGTGAACTTGTTTCAAAACATTGTAGATGTAAATAGCATAACTTTCCTTTCTCTTTCTCTTGCGTTTCTTTTCACCAGTTCCACCAATCTTTCCTCCTTTTTTGCCGGCTCTTTTTTCACCTTTCTTGGCTACTTTAGGTGCCTGTTTTCCTCCTTTAGCTGCTGCGTCAGACATGGTTAAAAATTTTTGCTACTTAACTTGTAAATAAGCATTAAACTGCAAGTCAAAACTTTTTGTTTATAAGTAAAAAAATCGGATCGAATTCGATCCGAAAACGCCGATACGCAATTTAATTGGTTAAAAAAAAAATCTTTTGTTTAATACTTAATTATGATTGGTTAAAAAAACATGATTTCGATCCTATTTTTATGATGAAAAAACGAGTAAAGTTTATTTCGTTAACACTTACGTTAAATATTCGTACGTTTTTGTATTAACTTACAAATCAAATCGCAGTTATGTCTGGACGTGGAAAAGGTGGAAAAGCTAAGGCTAAAGCCAAGACAAGATCCTCAAGAGCTGGACTTCAATTTCCAGTCGGTAGAGTGCATAGATTCCTTCGTAGAGGGCACTATGCTAACCGAATTGGATCTGGAGCACCAGTTTACTTAGCAGCCGTCTTGGAATATTTATCTGCTGAGATATTGGAGTTGGCTGGTAACGCAGCAAGAGACAACAAAAAAGCTAGGATTATTCCAAGACATTTACAATTGGCTGTTCGTAATGATGAAGAATTAAACAAACTTTTGAGCGGTGTAACCATTGCAGCTGGTGGTGTTTTGCCAAACATTCAAGCTGTCTTACTCCCAAAGAAGAACGACAAAGGACAGAAGAAGTAAACCGCTACACTCAGAAAACAACGGCTATTTTTATAGCCACACATCTTTAAAAAAACATTGTTTTTTTCACAAAACTATAACCTTAAAGTCTAATAGATAATCCATGCATACGCCTTGTCCTAAGTAACTCAAAGAAATTAAATAAAAAAATTTGATCACAACGTCAAAATAAATTGCACGTATTTGCCCCTACTAATGTCTACGGCCATACCACGATGAACACACCCGTTCTCGTCTGATCACGGAAGTTAAGCATCGTCGGGCCGGGATAGTACTTGGATGGGGGACCGCCTGGGAACTCCCGGTGTCGTAGGCTTTTCATTTTCATTTGTTGCCTTTTCATTTCAATGGTGCTGTGATATATTTCTTGTTATAACAATTAAGGAACGTGGCGGTTGTTGAAAGTGTTTCCTATGACATTTTCCTACGACATTTTCAGGTGATAGTACGAGAAAAAAGAGCTTTCAAATGCATACAAACTCGATCTATTGCCGATCATCCAATAACCCTGACGGAATGGCAAATAAAATAAAATTCCGCCGCCTTCCGAGGACTTATATCGCAATCACGTTTCGTAACAGCCAAGCGAGGTTTTACCTTAGCGTTTAAGTCACCACCGACATTTGGCCGCGCAACTTTTCTAAGCTCATTCATTTTGACTTAAGGAGGGGGCGAGCGCGGACGCAGGCCCCCACTACCAGAAATTGTACGGTCGAGTTACTGACGTTTGCAGTAATCGCAGAGGTCAGCCCAAGCGTAGTGCAATGCAAGAGCCTCACTCTGGAAGAAAACCCTCATTGATCAGTCTTTACTTCCCCGTCAGGTAAGTATGAGTTGGAACTGCACCGTAGCATGAGGGTACCCTTCAAAGTTTGTTAATGCTTGTGGCTTGAGTGTGTTATAAACTGCCGTGTCGCGGGGCATAGGCTGTATTCTCCCCCAGTGTACGCGTTTTGTTCCCGCCGTAGACTATGCAGAGTGCCGTCGGAAAGAGGACTGCTATTATTCTTTTATTGCTTATGTGGGCCGCCATCGGTAATAGTGCAACACCAAGGCAACCCGTGGTCACGGCGTGAATGAATCCACCTCCATGACCCAAGGCCAAAAATCAGATTAATATACTGACCATTCAGAGAATGGCCTACCAGATATTAAACTGATAAGAACAGATACTACACTTGATCTTAGCCATTAGGCCGAGAAGCGATAAAGAACAAGCGTTGCCATGATAGGCATCGTCCACACACCGTAACTGCTTGTGGAGCATGTCACGTTACTGTAAAGCTTACAACTGTCACCGCGTACGGATGGACGGCGACATAGTAAAAATCACGGCTGTTGATTTAGCCGTAGGATGGAGAGCGACTGTAGCGAGTGGATGGTAACTTACATGAATGCTAACAAAGGCGACGATACTAAGTGCGTGATATTACTTTCCAATATGACTGCGTACATTCCGTTTATCAACGCATTACGCCAGAACGTGCGCGCGCGTTACACAGTAGACCATGCAGCCGAAATGCGACAGTGCGACCCTGCCAGGAGTCGAACCTGGAATCCCCTGATTCGTAGTCAGATGCCTTATCCATTGGGCCACAGGGCCATGCTTATGACTTCGCCCCATCGTTATTTTGGCTTGCGCATTCGTTTTACTTACGACAGAATTCTTCGTGTTTGTAGCCATGAAAGAAAGGGACTTCTGTGAGTGAATTTTTTTACTGTGGTCTAATAAAAAAGTCGAAACGCAGTGCCCAATATATGAATTGCTCCTAATAGCCGGAAACAGGCCGTGTCGATGATGTAGGCCGACATACGCAACGCAAACCAAAGAACGCTTTATGAAAATCCTAACACGGGCGCGGAAGAAGCCCAAATTAACAGAGTAGATGTAATGCTGAAGACCTCAAACTCCAGCAGCTTCTCTTTCAGACTATTGCGTCGTGCTACAAATAAAAATTAACATGCTTTCGCATAGTCGCGGCACCCAAAACGGACATTATACGATGTACAGAAACACACATTTCTGTTTTCGCGCCAAATCAATTCCCGGGAGTGGTACTTTTACGTCCGCATACTTCGCACCGTCTTAAATTATATCTCATTTACACGGTAATGTTTAGTATACTTCTACTGTGATAACAAGCATCGTTTATCGTTGGATTGTTGTAAGAAAACATTAAAAATGAGTGAAGCAGCTTCTCCAAAGAAAATCGCACCCAAGAAGAAACCTGCTGCAAAGAAGACAGCTGATCACCCTAAATATGTGGACATGATCAAGGCTGCTATCGCTACCCTAAAGGAACGCGGTGGTTCATCTCGCCAAGCTATTACAAAATATATTCATGCAAATTACAAAGTTGCTGAAAACTCAGATCATCATCTGAAAATGGCTCTTAAACGAGGAGTAACATCAGGCGATTTGATTCAAACTAAAGGCACTGGTGCTTCTGGATCATTCAAGCTAGGTCAGGTAAAAAAAGAAAAACCTAAGAAAAAGGCCGCAGCAAAAAAGCCAACGGCAAAGAAGCCTACTGCAAAGAAAAGTACACCAAAAAAGAAGCCAGCAAAGAAGAGCACGCCAAAGAAAGCAGCAAAGAAGCCTGCCACAAAGAAAGCCTCGGCTAAGAAACCAGCAGCTAAGAAACCCACAAAGAAGCCTGTTGCTAAAAAACCTGCAGCAAAGAAGGTCAAAAAGACTCCCAAAAAGGCAGCAAAGAAGACCGCAAAAAAATAATTTGTGTGTATCTGGCTATTACATTAACAAACGGCTATTTTTATAGCCACACATTTACAAAAAAACATTATCTTGGTACAAAGTTAAACTTGTTTAAGTCACTTAAACAGTTAAAAAAGAGTAATTTTAAGATTAGATTCCCTAAGTTTAAGTATTTTCGTTTTTAAATTTCTTATTTTCTTGCTTTTACTTTTCTTGCCCTTCATATTTTTAACATTGTCAAACTTTATGTAGCATAAAATTTTTATGTAGCATAAAATTTAAACAGAAAGCAGAACAAAGTTTGATATAAAAAGCTAGCCGTAATATTTTTTATGGATGTGTGGCTATAAAAATAGCCGTTTTTTGTTTGGTAAGATGCTTAGGCACGTTCCCCACGAATTCTTCTTGCCAACTGGATGTCTTTAGGCATGATTGTAACTCGTTTTGCGTGAATGGCACACAAGTTAGTATCCTCGAACAAGCCAACAAGGTACGCTTCAGAAGCCTCTTGCAGAGCCATAACGGCTGTGCTCTGGAATCGCAGATCTGTTTTGAAGTCCTGAGCAATTTCTCGCACAAGACGCTGGAAAGGCAACTTGCGGATCAAGAGCTCGGTTGACTTCTGGTATCTTCTGATTTCTCTGAGAGCAACTGTACCAGGTCTGTAACGATGTGGTTTTTTCACTCCTCCAGTAGCTGGTGCGCTTTTCCTCGCAGCTTTAGTGGCGAGTTGTTTTCGTGGAGCCTTTCCTCCAGTAGATTTACGTGCAGTTTGCTTTGTACGAGCCATATTTTAAGAAGTCGATGTAGTACGGATACACAAGACGGTCTAAAATGCACTATCGCGCCAAAGTTTTATTTCTCATATTGATTGACAGCTAAGGTTCAAAACAAACCATTTGATTGGTGCTAAGAAAGTAATTTCTGATTGGCTGCATAATGACATTACGCTCATTACTTTAACATTTTTATAAAATCTGTGTTTTTTGGCTACGGGAAAACGGCTGTATCTTCTGATACACAAAAGCTTTTGACTTTTTTTTTTTTTAGTAAGTAGCAGAAGGTTTGGCGAATTCCAACGATGCCAAATTTATTGCCTTACTGAAACATTAAGACCACGAATTTTTAAAAAAACTACAGTTTTACTTAAAAAAATGTACAAAATGTTCGGAACATTTTGTAATGACGCAACTCTATTGGTTAATTAGGGTGTTTCCACGAGCAGTAGGTAATTTTATGGCCTCTTTTTAAAGCTGTCTGAATTCTGTTAACTCAAACGTTGTTTTTGTACTCGTTCTGTACGCAACTATATCAATATGTCTGGACGCGGAAAAGGAGGTAAAGGATTGGGAAAAGGAGGTGCTAAACGTCACCGAAAAATTCTTCGTGATAACATTCAGGGAATCACAAAACCTGCTATTCGACGTCTTGCTCGACGAGGTGGTGTCAAACGTATCTCTGGCCTTATCTATGAGGAAACCAGAGGTGTACTGAAGGTTTTCTTAGAGAATGTTATTCGTGATGCTGTAACCTACACAGAGCACGCTAAACGCAAGACCGTTACCGCTATGGATGTTGTTTATGCCTTAAAACGTCAAGGAAGAACTCTTTACGGATTCGGAGGTTAAGCGTTGTCATTGCTCAACAAAAACGGCTATTTTTATAGCCACAAATCTTTTAAAACATTACTTTGTGCACGCTTCCAAATTACACAATGTGTAAAGTCTTGTCACAGTTACATTTATTGCTATACGATACTATGTCATATATGACACAAAAAAAATTTAGAAATACTTTGTAGGGTTAATTTGCCTGGGAGTGTTTCCGTGAAAAGCTGGGTTAAGTTAAATGTAAGCAATAACATGGATCAATGTACTTGTCTTTTCTGCAAGTACAGCTAATAATACGTATGAAAAGTGAAGCTAATCCACACACACACATGGGGAAGTATTTTAAATGTAGGCTAGTGTTCTTAAGCACATTATTTAGAAGTTTTATTAACTTCGGTTAACTTGTAGTGACGCCAAGTAAATGTTTTTTTAAAGATGTGTGGTCTTAAAAAAGACCGTTTGTGTTTGGTAGACGTTGGTTTACTTGCTGCTTGTGTATTTTGTGACGGCTTTTGTTCCTTCACTGACTGCGTGTTTTGCAAGTTCTCCAGGCAAGAGAAGACGTACTGCGGTTTGAATTTCACGAGAAGAGATGGTCGACTTTTTGTTTTGAAGAGCCAAACGCGAAGCTTCGGAAGCAATGCGCTCAAAGATGTCGTTGACAAATGAGTTCATGATGCTCATAGCTTTGCTTGAAACTCCGACATCTGGGTGAACTTGTTTCAAAACATTGTAGATGTAAATAGCATAACTTTCCTTTCTCTTTCTCTTGCGTTTCTTTTCACCAGTTCCACCAATCTTTCCTCCTTTTTTGCCGGCTCTTTTTTCACCTTTCTTGGCTACTTTAGGTGCCTGTTTTCCTCCTTTAGCTGCTGCGTCAGACATGGTTAAAAATTTTTGCTACTTAACTTGTAAATAAGCATTAAACTGCAAGTCAAAACTTTTTGTTTATAAGTAAAAAAATCGGATCGAATTCGATCCGAAAACGCCGATACGCAATTTAATTGGTTAAAAAAAAAATCTTTTGTTTAATACTTAATTATGATTGGTTAAAAAAACATGATTTCGATCCTATTTTTATGATGAAAAAACGAGTAAAGTTTATTTCGTTAACACTTACGTTAAATATTCGTACGTTTTTGTATTAACTTACAAATCAAATCGCAGTTATGTCTGGACGTGGAAAAGGTGGAAAAGCTAAGGCTAAAGCCAAGACAAGATCCTCAAGAGCTGGACTTCAATTTCCAGTCGGTAGAGTGCATAGATTCCTTCGTAGAGGGCACTATGCTAACCGAATTGGATCTGGAGCACCAGTTTACTTAGCAGCCGTCTTGGAATATTTATCTGCTGAGATATTGGAGTTGGCTGGTAACGCAGCAAGAGACAACAAAAAAGCTAGGATTATTCCAAGACATTTACAATTGGCTGTTCGTAATGATGAAGAATTAAACAAACTTTTGAGCGGTGTAACCATTGCAGCTGGTGGTGTTTTGCCAAACATTCAAGCTGTCTTACTCCCAAAGAAGAACGACAAAGGACAGAAGAAGTAAACCGCTACACTCAGAAAACAACGGCTATTTTTATAGCCACACATCTTTAAAAAAACATTGTTTTTTTCACAAAACTATAACCTTAAAGTCTAATAGATAATCCATGCATACGCCTTGTCCTAAGTAACTCAAAGAAATTAAATAAAAAAATTTGATCACAACGTCAAAATAAATTGCACGTATTTGCCCCTACTAATGTCTACGGCCATACCACGATGAACACACCCGTTCTCGTCTGATCACGGAAGTTAAGCATCGTCGGGCCGGGATAGTACTTGGATGGGGGACCGCCTGGGAACTCCCGGTGTCGTAGGCTTTTCATTTTCATTTGTTGCCTTTTCATTTCAATGGTGCTGTGATATATTTCTTGTTATAACAATTAAGGAACGTGGCGGTTGTTGAAAGTGTTTCCTATGACATTTTCCTACGACATTTTCAGGTGATAGTACGAGAAAAAAGAGCTTTCAAATGCATACAAACTCGATCTATTGCCGATCATCCAATAACCCTGACGGAATGGCAAATAAAATAAAATTCCGCCGCCTTCCGAGGACTTATATCGCAATCACGTTTCGTAACAGCCAAGCGAGGTTTTACCTTAGCGTTTAAGTCACCACCGACATTTGGCCGCGCAACTTTTCTAAGCTCATTCATTTTGACTTAAGGAGGGGGCGAGCGCGGACGCAGGCCCCCACTACCAGAAATTGTACGGTCGAGTTACTGACGTTTGCAGTAATCGCAGAGGTCAGCCCAAGCGTAGTGCAATGCAAGAGCCTCACTCTGGAAGAAAACCCTCATTGATCAGTCTTTACTTCCCCGTCAGGTAAGTATGAGTTGGAACTGCACCGTAGCATGAGGGTACCCTTCAAAGTTTGTTAATGCTTGTGGCTTGAGTGTGTTATAAACTGCCGTGTCGCGGGGCATAGGCTGTATTCTCCCCCAGTGTACGCGTTTTGTTCCCGCCGTAGACTATGCAGAGTGCCGTCGGAAAGAGGACTGCTATTATTCTTTTATTGCTTATGTGGGCCGCCATCGGTAATAGTGCAACACCAAGGCAACCCGTGGTCACGGCGTGAATGAATCCACCTCCATGACCCAAGGCCAAAAATCAGATTAATATACTGACCATTCAGAGAATGGCCTACCAGATATTAAACTGATAAGAACAGATACTACACTTGATCTTAGCCATTAGGCCGAGAAGCGATAAAGAACAAGCGTTGCCATGATAGGCATCGTCCACACACCGTAACTGCTTGTGGAGCATGTCACGTTACTGTAAAGCTTACAACTGTCACCGCGTACGGATGGACGGCGACATAGTAAAAATCACGGCTGTTGATTTAGCCGTAGGATGGAGAGCGACTGTAGCGAGTGGATGGTAACTTACATGAATGCTAACAAAGGCGACGATACTAAGTGCGTGATATTACTTTCCAATATGACTGCGTACATTCCGTTTATCAACGCATTACGCCAGAACGTGCGCGCGCGTTACACAGTAGACCATGCAGCCGAAATGCGACAGTGCGACCCTGCCAGGAGTCGAACCTGGAATCCCCTGATTCGTAGTCAGATGCCTTATCCATTGGGCCACAGGGCCATGCTTATGACTTCGCCCCATCGTTATTTTGGCTTGCGCATTCGTTTTACTTACGACAGAATTCTTCGTGTTTGTAGCCATGAAAGAAAGGGACTTCTGTGAGTGAATTTTTTTACTGTGGTCTAATAAAAAAGTCGAAACGCAGTGCCCAATATATGAATTGCTCCTAATAGCCGGAAACAGGCCGTGTCGATGATGTAGGCCGACATACGCAACGCAAACCAAAGAACGCTTTATGAAAATCCTAACACGGGCGCGGAAGAAGCCCAAATTAACAGAGTAGATGTAATGCTGAAGACCTCAAACTCCAGCAGCTTCTCTTTCAGACTATTGCGTCGTGCTACAAATAAAAATTAACATGCTTTCGCATAGTCGCGGCACCCAAAACGGACATTATACGATGTACAGAAACACACATTTCTGTTTTCGCTCCAAATCAATTCCCGGGAGTGGTACTTTTACGTCCGCATACTTCGCACCGTCTTAAATTATATCTCATTTACACGGTAATGTTTAGTATACTTCTACTGTGATAACAAGCATCGTTTATCGTTGGATTGTTGTAAGAAAACATTAAAAATGAGTGAAGCAGCTTCTCCAAAGAAAATCGCACCCAAGAAGAAACCTGCTGCAAAGAAGACAGCTGATCACCCTAAATATGTGGACATGATCAAGGCTGCTATCGCTACCCTAAAGGAACGCGGTGGTTCATCTCGCCAAGCTATTACAAAATATATTCATGCAAATTACAAAGTTGCTGAAAACTCAGATCATCATCTGAAAATGGCTCTTAAACGAGGAGTAACATCAGGCGATTTGATTCAAACTAAAGGCACTGGTGCTTCTGGATCATTCAAGCTAGGTCAGGTAAAAAAAGAAAAACCTAAGAAAAAGGCCGCAGCAAAAAAGCCAACGGCAAAGAAGCCTACTGCAAAGAAAAGTACACCAAAAAAGAAGCCAGCAAAGAAGAGCACGCCAAAGAAAGCAGCAAAGAAGCCTGCCACAAAGAAAGCCTCGGCTAAGAAACCAGCAGCTAAGAAACCCACAAAGAAGCCTGTTGCTAAAAAACCTGCAGCAAAGAAGGTCAAAAAGACTCCCAAAAAGGCAGCAAAGAAGACCGCAAAAAAATAATTTGTGTGTATCTGGCTATTACATTAACAAACGGCTATTTTTATAGCCACACATTTACAAAAAAACATTATCTTGGTACAAAGTTAAACTTGTTTAAGTCACTTAAACAGTTAAAAAAGAGTAATTTTAAGATTAGATTCCCTAAGTTTAAGTATTTTCGTTTTTAAATTTCTTATTTTCTTGCTTTTACTTTTCTTGCCCTTCATATTTTTAACATTGTCAAACTTTATGTAGCATAAAATTTTTATGTAGCATAAAATTTAAACAGAAAGCAGAACAAAGTTTGATATAAAAAGCTAGCCGTAATATTTTTTATGGATGTGTGGCTATAAAAATAGCCGTTTTTTGTTTGGTAAGATGCTTAGGCACGTTCCCCACGAATTCTTCTTGCCAACTGGATGTCTTTAGGCATGATTGTAACTCGTTTTGCGTGAATGGCACACAAGTTAGTATCCTCGAACAAGCCAACAAGGTACGCTTCAGAAGCCTCTTGCAGAGCCATAACGGCTGTGCTCTGGAATCGCAGATCTGTTTTGAAGTCCTGAGCAATTTCTCGCACAAGACGCTGGAAAGGCAACTTGCGGATCAAGAGCTCGGTTGACTTCTGGTATCTTCTGATTTCTCTGAGAGCAACTGTACCAGGTCTGTAACGATGTGGTTTTTTCACTCCTCCAGTAGAGCAACTGTACCAGGTCTGTAACGATGTGGTTTTTTCACTCCTCCAGTAGCTGGTGCGCTTTTCCTCGCAGCTTTAGTGGCGAGTTGTTTTCGTGGAGCCTTTCCTCCAGTAGATTTACGTGCAGTTTGCTTTGTACGAGCCATATTTTAAGAAGTCGATGTAGTACGGATACACAAGACGGTCTAAAATGCACTATCGCGCCAAAGTTTTATTTCTCATATTGATTGACAGCTAAGGTTCAAAACAAACCATTTGATTGGTGCTAAGAAAGTAATTTCTGATTGGCTGCATAATGACATTACGCTCATTACTTTAACATTTTTATAAAATCTGTGTTTTTTGGCTACGGGAAAACGGCTGTATCTTCTGATACACAAAAGCTTTTGACTTTTTTTTTTTTTAGTAAGTAGCAGAAGGTTTGGCGAATTCCAACGATGCCAAATTTATTGCCTTACTGAAACATTAAGACCACGAATTTTTAAAAAAACTACAGTTTTACTTAAAAAAATGTACAAAATGTTCGGAACATTTTGTAATGACGCAACTCTATTGGTTAATTAGGGTGTTTCCACGAGCAGTAGGTAATTTTATGGCCTCTTTTTAAAGCTGTCTGAATTCTGTTAACTCAAACGTTGTTTTTGTACTCGTTCTGTACGCAACTATATCAATATGTCTGGACGCGGAAAAGGAGGTAAAGGATTGGGAAAAGGAGGTGCTAAACGTCACCGAAAAATTCTTCGTGATAACATTCAGGGAATCACAAAACCTGCTATTCGGCGTCTTGCTCGACGAGGTGGTGTCAAACGTATCTCTGGCCTTATCTATGAGGAAACCAGAGGTGTACTGAAGGTTTTCTTAGAGAATGTTATTCGTGATGCTGTAACCTACACAGAGCACGCTAAACGCAAGACCGTTACCGCTATGGATGTTGTTTATGCCTTAAAACGTCAAGGAAGAACTCTTTACGGATTCGGAGGTTAAGCGTTGTCATTGCTCAACAAAAACGGCTATTTTTATAGCCACAAATCTTTTAAAACATTACTTTGTGCACGCTTCCAAATTACACAATGTGTAAAGTCTTGTCACAGTTACATTTATTGCTATACGATACTATGTCATATATGACACAAAAAAAATTTAGAAATACTTTGTAGGGTTAATTTGCCTGGGAGTGTTTCCGTGAAAAGCTGGGTTAAGTTAAATGTAAGCAATAACATGGATCAATGTACTTGTCTTTTCTGCAAGTACAGCTAATAATACGTATGAAAAGTGAAGCTAATCCACACACACATGGGGAAGTATTTTAAATGTAGGCTAGTGTTCTTAAGCACATTATTTAGAAGTTTTATTAACTTCGGTTAACTTGTAGTGACGCCAAGTAAATGTTTTTTTAAAGATGTGTGGTCTTAAAAAAGACCGTTTGTGTTTGGTAGACGTTGGTTTACTTGCTGCTTGTGTATTTTGTGACGGCTTTTGTTCCTTCACTGACTGCGTGTTTTGCAAGTTCTCCAGGCAAGAGAAGACGTACTGCGGTTTGAATTTCACGAGAAGAGATGGTCGACTTTTTGTTTTGAAGAGCCAAACGCGAAGCTTCGGAAGCAATGCGCTCAAAGATGTCGTTGACAAATGAGTTCATGATGCTCATAGCTTTGCTTGAAACTCCGACATCTGGGTGAACTTGTTTCAAAACATTGTAGATGTAAATAGCATAACTTTCCTTTCTCTTTCTCTTGCGTTTCTTTTCACCAGTTCCACCAATCTTTCCTCCTTTTTTGCCGGCTCTTTTTTCACCTTTCTTGGCTACTTTAGGTGCCTGTTTTCCTCCTTTAGCTGCTGCGTCAGACATGGTTAAAAATTTTTGCTACTTAACTTGTAAATAAGCATTAAACTGCAAGTCAAAACTTTTTGTTTATAAGTAAAAAAATCGGATCGAATTCGATCCGAAAACGCCGATACGCAATTTAATTGGTTAAAAAAAAAATCTTTTGTTTAATACTTAATTATGATTGGTTAAAAAAACATGATTTCGATCCTATTTTTATGATGAAAAAACGAGTAAAGTTTATTTCGTTAACACTTACGTTAAATATTCGTACGTTTTTGTATTAACTTACAAATCAAATCGCAGTTATGTCTGGACGTGGAAAAGGTGGAAAAGCTAAGGCTAAAGCCAAGACAAGATCCTCAAGAGCTGGACTTCAATTTCCAGTCGGTAGAGTGCATAGATTCCTTCGTAGAGGGCACTATGCTAACCGAATTGGATCTGGAGCACCAGTTTACTTAGCAGCCGTCTTGGAATATTTATCTGCTGAGATATTGGAGTTGGCTGGTAACGCAGCAAGAGACAACAAAAAAGCTAGGATTATTCCAAGACATTTACAATTGGCTGTTCGTAATGATGAAGAATTAAACAAACTTTTGAGCGGTGTAACCATTGCAGCTGGTGGTGTTTTGCCAAACATTCAAGCTGTCTTACTCCCAAAGAAGAACGACAAAGGACAGAAGAAGTAAACCGCTACACTCAGAAAACAACGGCTATTTTTATAGCCACACATCTTTAAAAAAACATTGTTTTTTTCACAAAACTATAACCTTAAAGTCTAATAGATAATCCATGCATACGCCTTGTCCTAAGTAACTCAAAGAAATTAAATAAAAAAATTTGATCACAACGTCAAAATAAATTGCACGTATTTGCACCTACTAATGTCTACGGCCATACCACGATGAACACACCCGTTCTCGTCTGATCACGGAAGTTAAGCATCGTCGGGCCGGGATAGTACTTGGATGGGGGACCGCCTGGGAACTCCCGGTGTCGTAGGCTTTTCATTTTCATTTGCTGTGATATATTTCTTGTTATAACAATTAAGGAACGTGGCGGTTGTTGAAAGTGTTTCCTATGACATTTTCCTACGACATTTTCAGGTGATAGTACGAGAAAAAAGAGCTTTCAAATGCATACAAACTCGATCTATTGCCGATCATCCAATAACCCTGACGGAATGGCAAATAAAATAAAATTCCGCCGCCTTCCGAGGACTTATATCGCAATCACGTTTCGTAACAGCCAAGCGAGGTTTTACCTTAGCGTTTAAGTCACCACCGACATTTGGCCGCGCAACTTTTCTAAGCTCATTCATTTTGACTTAAGGAGGGGGCGAGCGCGGACGCAGGCCCCCACTACCAGAAATTGTACGGTCGAGTTACTGACGTTTGCAGTAATCGCAGAGGTCAGCCCAAGCGTAGTGCAATGCAAGAGCCTCACTCTGGAAGAAAACCCTCATTGATCAGTCTTTACTTCCCCGTCAGGTAAGTATGAGTTGGAACTGCACCGTAGCATGAGGGTACCCTTCAAAGTTTGTTAATGCTTGTGGCTTGAGTGTGTTATAAACTGCCGTGTCGCGGGGCATAGGCTGTATTCTCCCCCAGTGTACGCGTTTTGTTCCCGCCGTAGACTATGCAGAGTGCCGTCGGAAAGAGGACTGCTATTATTCTTTTATTGCTTATGTGGGCCGCCATCGGTAATAGTGCAACACCAAGGCAACCCGTGGTCACGGCGTGAATGAATCCACCTCCATGACCCAAGGCCAAAAATCAGATTAATATACTGACCATTCAGAGAATGGCCTACCAGATATTAAACTGATAAGAACAGATACTACACTTGATCTTAGCCATTAGGCCGAGAAGCGATAAAGAACAAGCGTTGCCATGATAGGCATCGTCCACACACCGTAACTGCTTGTGGAGCATGTCACGTTACTGTAAAGCTTACAACTGTCACCGCGTACGGATGGACGGCGACATAGTAAAAATCACGGCTGTTGATTTAGCCGTAGGATGGAGAGCGACTGTAGCGAGTGGATGGTAACTTACATGAATGCTAACAAAGGCGACGATACTAAGTGCGTGATATTACTTTCCAATATGTCTGCGTACATTCCGTTTATCAACGCATTACGCCAGAACGTGCGCGCGCGTTACACAGTAGACCATGCAGCCGAAATGCGACAGTGCGACCCTGCCAGGAGTCGAACCTGGAATCCCCTGATTCGTAGTCAGATGCCTTATCCATTGGGCCACAGGGCCATGCTTATGACTTCGCCCCATCGTCATTTTGGCTTGCGCATTCGTTTTACTTACGACAGAATTCTTCGTGTTTGTAGCCATGAAAGAAAGGGACTTCTGTGAGTGAATTTTTTTACTGTGGTCTAATAAAAAAGTCGAAACGCAGTGCCCAATATATGAATTGCTCCTAATAGCCGGAAACAGGCCGTGTCGATGATGTAGGCCGACATACGCAACGCAAACCAAAGAACGCTTTATGAAAATCCTAACACGAGCGCGGAAGAAGCCCAAATTAACAGACTAGATGTAATGCTGAAGACCTCAAACTCCAGCAGCTTCTCTTGCAGACTATTGCGTCGTACTACAAATAAAAATTAACATGCTTTCGCATAGTCGCGGCACCCAAAACGGACATTATACGATGTACAGAAACACACATTTCTGTTTTCGCGCCAAATCAATTCCCGGGAGTGGTACTTTTACGTCCGCATACTTCGCACCGTCTTAAATTATATCTCATTTACACGGTAATGTTTAGTATACTTCTACTGTGATAACAAGCATCGTTTATCGTTGGATTGTTGTAAGAAAACATTAAAAATGAGTGAAGCAGCTTCTCCAAAGAAAATCGCACCCAAGAAGAAACCTGCTGCAAAGAAGACAGCTGATCACCCTAAATATGTGGACATGATCAAGGCTGCTATCGCTACCCTAAAGGAACGCGGTGGTTCATCTCGCCAAGCTATTACAAAATATATTCATGCAAATTACAAAGTTGCTGAAAACTCAGATCATCATCTGAAAATGGCTCTTAAACGAGGAGTAACATCAGGCGATTTGATTCAAACTAAAGGCACTGGTGCTTCTGGATCATTCAAGCTAGGTCAGGTAAAAAAAGAAAAACCTAAGAAAAAGGCCGCAGCAAAAAAGCCAACGGCAAAGAAGCCTACTGCAAAGAAAAGTACACCAAAAAAGAAGCCAGCAAAGAAGAGCACGCCAAAGAAAGCAGCAAAGAAGCCTGCCACAAAGAAAGCCTCGGCTAAGAAACCAGCAGCTAAGAAACCCACAAAGAAGCCTGTTGCTAAAAAACCTGCAGCAAAGAAGGTCAAAAAGACTCCCAAAAAGGCAGCAAAGAAGACCGCAAAAAAATAATTTGTGTGTATCTGGCTATTACATTAACAAACGGCTATTTTTATAGCCACACATTTACAAAAAAACATTATCTTGGTACAAAGTTAAACTTGTTTAAGTCACTTAAACAGTTAAAAAAGAGTAAATTTAAGATTAGATTCCCTAAGTTTAAGTATTTTCGTTTTTAAATTTCTTATTTTCTTGCTTTTACTTTTCTTGCCCTTCATATTTTTAACATTGTCAAACTTTATGTAGCATAAAATTTTTATGTAGCATAAAATTTAAACAGAAAGCAGGACAAAGTTTGATATAAAAAGCTAGCCGTAATATTTTTTATGGATGTGTGGCTATAAAAATAGCCGTTTTTTGTTTGGTAAGATGCTTAGGCACGTTCCCCACGAATTCTTCTTGCCAACTGGATGTCTTTAGGCATGATTGTAACTCGTTTTGCGTGAATGGCACACAAGTTAGTATCCTCGAACAAGCCAACAAGGTACGCTTCAGAAGCCTCTTGCAGAGCCATAACGGCTGTGCTCTGGAATCGCAGATCTGTTTTGAAGTCCTGAGCAATTTCTCGCACAAGACGCTGGAAAGGCAACTTGCGGATCAAGAGCTCGGTTGACTTCTGGTATCTTCTGATTTCTCTGAGAGCAACTGTACCAGGTCTGTAACGATGTGGTTTTTTCACTCCTCCAGTAGCTGGTGCGCTTTTCCTCGCAGCTTTAGTGGCGAGTTGTTTTCGTGGAGCCTTTCCTCCAGTAGATTTACGTGCAGTTTGCTTTGTACGAGCCATATTTTAAGAAGTCGATGTAGTACGGATACACAAGACGGTCTAAAATGCACTATCGCGCCAAAGTTTTATTTCTCATATTGATTGACAGCTAAGGTTCAAAACAAACCATTTGATTGGTGCTAAGAAAGTAATTTCTGATTGGCTGCATAATGACATTACGCTCATTACTTTAACATTTTTATAAAATCTGTGTTTTTTGGCTACGGGAAAACGGCTGTATCTTCTGATACACAAAAGCTTTTGACTTTTTTTTTTTTTAGTAAGTAGCAGAAGGTTTGGCGAATTCCAACGATGCCAAATTTATTGCCTTACTGAAACATTAAGACCACGAATTTTTAAAAAAACTACAGTTTTACTTAAAAAAATGTACAAAATGTTCGGAACATTTTGTAATGACGCAACTCTATTGGTTAATTAGGGTGTTTCCACGAGCAGTAGGTAATTTTATGGCCTCTTTTTAAAGCTGTCTGAATTCTGTTAACTCAAACGTTGTTTTTGTACTCGTTCTGTACGCAACTATATCAATATGTCTGGACGCGGAAAAGGAGGTAAAGGATTGGGAAAAGGAGGTGCTAAACGTCACCGAAAAATTCTTCGTGATAACATTCAGGGAATCACAAAACCTGCTATTCGGCGTCTTGCTCGACGAGGTGGTGTCAAACGTATCTCTGGCCTTATCTATGAGGAAACCAGAGGTGTACTGAAGGTTTTCTTAGAGAATGTTATTCGTGATGCTGTAACCTACACAGAGCACGCTAAACGCAAGACCGTTACCGCTATGGATGTTGTTTATGCCTTAAAACGTCAAGGAAGAACTCTTTACGGATTCGGAGGTTAAGCGTTGTCATTGCTCAACAAAAACGGCTATTTTTATAGCCACAAATCTTTTAAAACATTACTTTGTGCACGCTTCCAAATTACACAATGTGTAAAGTCTTGTCACAGTTACATTTATTGCTATACGATACTATGTCATATATGACACAAAAAAAATTTAGAAATACTTTGTAGGGTTAATTTGCCTGGGAGTGTTTCCGTGAAAAGCTGGGTTAAGTTAAATGTAAGCAATAACATGGATCAATGTACTTGTCTTTTCTGCAAGTACAGCTAATAATACGTATGAAAAGTGAAGCTAATCCACACACACATGGGGAAGTATTTTAAATGTAGGCTAGTGTTCTTAAGCACATTATTTAGAAGTTTTATTAACTTCGGTTAACTTGTAGTGACGCCAAGTAAATGTTTTTTTAAAGATGTGTGGTCTTAAAAAAGACCGTTTGTGTTTGGTAGACGTTGGTTTACTTGCTGCTTGTGTATTTTGTGACGGCTTTTGTTCCTTCACTGACTGCGTGTTTTGCAAGTTCTCCAGGCAAGAGAAGACGTACTGCGGTTTGAATTTCACGAGAAGAGATGGTCGACTTTTTGTTTTGAAGAGCCAAACGCGAAGCTTCGGAAGCAATGCGCTCAAAGATGTCGTTGACAAATGAGTTCATGATGCTCATAGCTTTGCTTGAAACTCCGACATCTGGGTGAACTTGTTTCAAAACATTGTAGATGTAAATAGCATAACTTTCCTTTCTCTTTCTCTTGCGTTTCTTTTCACCAGTTCCACCAATCTTTCCTCCTTTTTTGCCGGCTCTTTTTTCACCTTTCTTGGCTACTTTAGGTGCCTGTTTTCCTCCTTTAGCTGCTGCGTCAGACATGGTTAAAAATTTTTGCTACTTAACTTGTAAATAAGCATTAAACTGCAAGTCAAAACTTTTTGTTTATAAGTAAAAAAATCGGATCGAATTCGATCCGAAAACGCCGATACGCAATTTAATTGGTTAAAAAAAAAATCTTTTGTTTAATACTTAATTATGATTGGTTAAAAAAACATGATTTCGATCCTATTTTTATGATGAAAAAACGAGTAAAGTTTATTTCGTTAACACTTACGTTAAATATTCGTACGTTTTTGTATTAACTTACAAATCAAATCGCAGTTATGTCTGGACGTGGAAAAGGTGGAAAAGCTAAGGCTAAAGCCAAGACAAGATCCTCAAGAGCTGGACTTCAATTTCCAGTCGGTAGAGTGCATAGATTCCTTCGTAGAGGGCACTATGCTAACCGAATTGGATCTGGAGCACCAGTTTACTTAGCAGCCGTCTTGGAATATTTATCTGCTGAGATATTGGAGTTGGCTGGTAACGCAGCAAGAGACAACAAAAAAGCTAGGATTATTCCAAGACATTTACAATTGGCTGTTCGTAATGATGAAGAATTAAACAAACTTTTGAGCGGTGTAACCATTGCAGCTGGTGGTGTTTTGCCAAACATTCAAGCTGTCTTACTCCCAAAGAAGAACGACAAAGGACAGAAGAAGTAAACCGCTACACTCAGAAAACAACGGCTATTTTTATAGCCACACATCTTTAAAAAAACATTGTTTTTTTCACAAAACTATAACCTTAAAGTCTAATAGATAATCCATGCATACGCCTTGTCCTAAGTAACTCAAAGAAATTAAATAAAAAAATTTGATCACAACGTCAAAATAAATTGCACGTATTTGCACCTACTAATGTCTACGGCCATACCACGATGAACACACCCGTTCTCGTCTGATCACGGAAGTTAAGCATCGTCGGGCCGGGATAGTACTTGGATGGGGGACCGCCTGGGAACTCCCGGTGTCGTAGGCTTTTCATTTTCATTTGCTGTGATATATTTCTTGTTATAACAATTAAGGAACGTGGCGGTTGTTGAAAGTGTTTCCTATGACATTTTCCTACGACATTTTCAGGTGATAGTACGAGAAAAAAGAGCTTTCAAATGCATACAAACTCGATCTATTGCCGATCATCCAATAACCCTGACGGAATGGCAAATAAAATAAAATTCCGCCGCCTTCCGAGGACTTATATCGCAATCACGTTTCGTAACAGCCAAGCGAGGTTTTACCTTAGCGTTTAAGTCACCACCGACATTTGGCCGCGCAACTTTTCTAAGCTCATTCATTTTGACTTAAGGAGGGGGCGAGCGCGGACGCAGGCCCCCACTACCAGAAATTGTACGGTCGAGTTACTGACGTTTGCAGTAATCGCAGAGGTCAGCCCAAGCGTAGTGCAATGCAAGAGCCTCACTCTGGAAGAAAACCCTCATTGATCAGTCTTTACTTCCCCGTCAGGTAAGTATGAGTTGGAACTGCACCGTAGCATGAGGGTACCCTTCAAAGTTTGTTAATGCTTGTGGCTTGAGTGTGTTATAAACTGCCGTGTCGCGGGGCATAGGCTGAATTCTCCCCCAGTGTACGCGTTTTGTTCCCGCCGTAGACTATGCAGAGTGCCGTCGGAAAGAGGACTGCTATTATTCTTTTATTGCTTATGTGGGCCGCCATCGGTAATAGTGCAACACCAAGGCAACCCGTGGTCACGGCGTGAATGAATCCACCTCCATGACCCAAGGCCAAAAATCAGATTAATATACTGACCATTCAGAGAATGGCCTACCAGATATTAAACTGATAAGAACAGATACTACACTTGATCTTAGCCATTAGGCCGAGAAGCGATAAAGAACAAGCGTTGCCATGATAGGCATCGTCCACACACCGTAACTGCTTGTGGAGCATGTCACGTTACTGTAAAGCTTACAACTGTCACCGCGTACGGATGGACGGCGACATAGTAAAAATCACGGCTGTTGATTTAGCCGTAGGATGGAGAGCGACTGTAGCGAGTGGATGGTAACTTACATGAATGCTAACAAAGGCGACGATACTAAGTGCGTGATATTACTTTCCAATATGTCTGCGTACATTCCGTTTATCAACGCATTACGCCAGAACGTGCGCGCGCGTTACACAGTAGACCATGCAGCCGAAATGCGACAGTGCGACCCTGCCAGGAGTCGAACCTGGAATCCCCTGATTCGTAGTCAGATGCCTTATCCATTGGGCCACAGGGCCATGCTTATGACTTCGCCCCATCGTCATTTTGGCTTGCGCATTCGTTTTACTTACGACAGAATTCTTCGTGTTTGTAGCCATGAAAGAAAGGGACTTCTGTGAGTGAATTTTTTTACTGTGGTCTAATAAAAAAGTCGAAACGCAGTGCCCAATATATGAATTGCTCCTAATAGCCGGAAACAGGCCGTGTCGATGATGTAGGCCGACATACGCAACGCAAACCAAAGAACGCTTTATGAAAATCCTAACACGAGCGCGGAAGAAGCCCAAATTAACAGACTAGATGTAATGCTGAAGACCTCAAACTCCAGCAGCTTCTCTTGCAGACTATTGCGTCGTACTACAAATAAAAATTAACATGCTTTCGCATAGTCGCGGCACCCAAAACGGACATTATACGATGTACAGAAACACACATTTCTGTTTTCGCGCCAAATCAATTCCCGGGAGTGGTACTTTTACGTCCGCATACTTCGCACCGTCTTAAATTATATCTCATTTACACGGTAATGTTTAGTATACTTCTACTGTGATAACAAGCATCGTTTATCGTTGGATTGTTGTAAGAAAACATTAAAAATGAGTGAAGCAGCTTCTCCAAAGAAAATCGCACCCAAGAAGAAACCTGCTGCAAAGAAGACAGCTGATCACCCTAAATATGTGGACATGATCAAGGCTGCTATCGCTACCCTAAAGGAACGCGGTGGTTCATCTCGCCAAGCTATTACAAAATATATTCATGCAAATTACAAAGTTGCTGAAAACTCAGATCATCATCTGAAAATGGCTCTTAAACGAGGAGTAACATCAGGCGATTTGATTCAAACTAAAGGCACTGGTGCTTCTGGATCATTCAAGCTAGGTCAGGTAAAAAAAGAAAAACCTAAGAAAAAGGCCGCAGCAAAAAAGCCAACGGCAAAGAAGCCTACTGCAAAGAAAAGTACACCAAAAAAGAAGCCAGCAAAGAAGAGCACGCCAAAGAAAGCAGCAAAGAAGCCTGCCACAAAGAAAGCCTCGGCTAAGAAACCAGCAGCTAAGAAACCCACAAAGAAGCCTGTTGCTAAAAAACCTGCAGCAAAGAAGGTCAAAAAGACTCCCAAAAAGGCAGCAAAGAAGACCGCAAAAAAATAATTTGTGTGTATCTGGCTATTACATTAACAAACGGCTATTTTTATAGCCACACATTTACAAAAAAACATTATCTTGGTACAAAGTTAAACTTGTTTAAGTCACTTAAACAGTTAAAAAAGAGTAAATTTAAGATTAGATTCCCTAAGTTTAAGTATTTTCGTTTTTAAATTTCTTATTTTCTTGCTTTTACTTTTCTTGCCCTTCATATTTTTAACATTGTCAAACTTTATGTAGCATAAAATTTTTATGTAGCATAAAATTTAAACAGAAAGCAGGACAAAGTTTGATATAAAAAGCTAGCCGTAATATTTTTTATGGATGTGTGGCTATAAAAATAGCCGTTTTTTGTTTGGTAAGATGCTTAGGCACGTTCCCCACGAATTCTTCTTGCCAACTGGATGTCTTTAGGCATGATTGTAACTCGTTTTGCGTGAATGGCACACAAGTTAGTATCCTCGAACAAGCCAACAAGGTACGCTTCAGAAGCCTCTTGCAGAGCCATAACGGCTGTGCTCTGGAATCGCAGATCTGTTTTGAAGTCCTGAGCAATTTCTCGCACAAGACGCTGGAAAGGCAACTTGCGGATCAAGAGCTCGGTTGACTTCTGGTATCTTCTGATTTCTCTGAGAGCAACTGTACCAGGTCTGTAACGATGTGGTTTTTTCACTCCTCCAGTAGCTGGTGCGCTTTTCCTCGCAGCTTTAGTGGCGAGTTGTTTTCGTGGAGCCTTTCCTCCAGTAGATTTACGTGCAGTTTGCTTTGTACGAGCCATATTTTAAGAAGTCGATGTAGTACGGATACACAAGACGGTCTAAAATGCACTATCGCGCCAAAGTTTTATTTCTCATATTGATTGACAGCTAAGGTTCAAAACAAACCATTTGATTGGTGCTAAGAAAGTAATTTCTGATTGGCTGCATAATGACATTACGCTCATTACTTTAACATTTTTATAAAATCTGTGTTTTTTGGCTACGGGAAAACGGCTGTATCTTCTGATACACAAAAGCTTTTGACTTTTTTTTTTTTTAGTAAGTAGCAGAAGGTTTGGCGAATTCCAACGATGCCAAATTTATTGCCTTACTGAAACATTAAGACCACGAATTTTTAAAAAAACTACAGTTTTACTTAAAAAAATGTACAAAATGTTCGGAACATTTTGTAATGACGCAACTCTATTGGTTAATTAGGGTGTTTCCACGAGCAGTAGGTAATTTTATGGCCTCTTTTTAAAGCTGTCTGAATTCTGTTAACTCAAACGTTGTTTTTGTACTCGTTCTGTACGCAACTATATCAATATGTCTGGACGCGGAAAAGGAGGTAAAGGATTGGGAAAAGGAGGTGCTAAACGTCACCGAAAAATTCTTCGTGATAACATTCAGGGAATCACAAAACCTGCTATTCGGCGTCTTGCTCGACGAGGTGGTGTCAAACGTATCTCTGGCCTTATCTATGAGGAAACCAGAGGTGTACTGAAGGTTTTCTTAGAGAATGTTATTCGTGATGCTGTAACCTACACAGAGCACGCTAAACGCAAGACCGTTACCGCTATGGATGTTGTTTATGCCTTAAAACGTCAAGGAAGAACTCTTTACGGATTCGGAGGTTAAGCGTTGTCATTGCTCAACAAAAACGGCTATTTTTATAGCCACAAATCTTTTAAAACATTACTTTGTGCACGCTTCCAAATTACACAATGTGTAAAGTCTTGTCACAGTTACATTTATTGCTATACGATACTATGTCATATATGACACAAAAAAAATTTAGAAATACTTTGTAGGGTTAATTTGCCTGGGAGTGTTTCCGTGAAAAGCTGGGTTAAGTTAAATGTAAGCAATAACATGGATCAATGTACTTGTCTTTTCTGCAAGTACAGCTAATAATACGTATGAAAAGTGAAGCTAATCCACACACACATGGGGAAGTATTTTAAATGTAGGCTAGTGTTCTTAAGCACATTATTTAGAAGTTTTATTAACTTCGGTTAACTTGTAGTGACGCCAAGTAAATGTTTTTTTAAAGATGTGTGGTCTTAGAAAAGACCGTTTGTGTTTGGTAGACGTTGGTTTACTTGCTGCTTGTGTATTTTGTGACGGCTTTTGTTCCTTCACTGACTGCGTGTTTTGCAAGTTCTCCAGGCAAGAGAAGACGTACTGCGGTTTGAATTTCACGAGAAGAGATGGTCGACTTTTTGTTTTGAAGAGCCAAACGCGAAGCTTCGGAAGCAATGCGCTCAAAGATGTCGTTGACAAATGAGTTCATGATGCTCATAGCTTTGCTTGAAACTCCGACATCTGGGTGAACTTGTTTCAAAACATTGTAGATGTAAATAGCATAACTTTCCTTTCTCTTTCTCTTGCGTTTCTTTTCACCAGTTCCACCAATCTTTCCTCCTTTTTTGCCGGCTCTTTTTTCACCTTTCTTGGCTACTTTAGGTGCCTGTTTTCCTCCTTTAGCTGCTGCGTCAGACATGGTTAAAAATTTTTGCTACTTAACTTGTAAATAAGCATTAAACTGCAAGTCAAAACTTTTTGTTTATAAGTAAAAAAATCGGATCGAATTCGATCCGAAAACGCCGATACGCAATTTAATTGGTTAAAAAAAAAATCTTTTGTTTAATACTTAATTATGATTGGTTAAAAAAACATGATTTCGATCCTATTTTTATGATGAAAAAACGAGTAAAGTTTATTTCGTTAACACTTACGTTAAATATTCGTACGTTTTTGTATTAACTTACAAATCAAATCGCAGTTATGTCTGGACGTGGAAAAGGTGGAAAAGCTAAGGCTAAAGCCAAGACAAGATCCTCAAGAGCTGGACTTCAATTTCCAGTCGGTAGAGTGCATAGATTCCTTCGTAGAGGGCACTATGCTAACCGAATTGGATCTGGAGCACCAGTTTACTTAGCAGCCGTCTTGGAATATTTATCTGCTGAGATATTGGAGTTGGCTGGTAACGCAGCAAGAGACAACAAAAAAGCTAGGATTATTCCAAGACATTTACAATTGGCTGTTCGTAATGATGAAGAATTAAACAAACTTTTGAGCGGTGTAACCATTGCAGCTGGTGGTGTTTTGCCAAACATTCAAGCTGTCTTACTCCCAAAGAAGAACGACAAAGGACAGAAGAAGTAAACCGCTACACTCAGAAAACAACGGCTATTTTTATAGCCACACATCTTTAAAAAAACATTGTTTTTTTCACAAAACTATAACCTTAAAGTCTAATAGATAATCCATGCATACGCCTTGTCCTAAGTAACTCAAAGAAATTAAATAAAAAAATTTGATCACAACGTCAAAATAAATTGCACGTATTTGCACCTACTAATGTCTACGGCCATACCACGATGAACACACCCGTTCTCGTCTGATCACGGAAGTTAAGCATCGTCGGGCCGGGATAGTACTTGGATGGGGGACCGCCTGGGAACTCCCGGTGTCGTAGGCTTTTCATTTTCATTTGCTGTGATATATTTCTTGTTATAACAATTAAGGAACGTGGCGGTTGTTGAAAGTGTTTCCTATGACATTTTCCTACGACATTTTCAGGTGATAGTACGAGAAAAAAGAGCTTTCAAATGCATACAAACTCGATCTATTGCCGATCATCCAATAACCCTGACGGAATGGCAAATAAAATAAAATTCCGCCGCCTTCCGAGGACTTATATCGCAATCACGTTTCGTAACAGCCAAGCGAGGTTTTACCTTAGCGTTTAAGTCACCACCGACATTTGGCCGCGCAACTTTTCTAAGCTCATTCATTTTGACTTAAGGAGGGGGCGAGCGCGGACGCAGGCCCCCACTACCAGAAATTGTACGGTCGAGTTACTGACGTTTGCAGTAATCGCAGAGGTCAGCCCAAGCGTAGTGCAATGCAAGAGCCTCACTCTGGAAGAAAACCCTCATTGATCAGTCTTTACTTCCCCGTCAGGTAAGTATGAGTTGGAACTGCACCGTAGCATGAGGGTACCCTTCAAAGTTTGTTAATGCTTGTGGCTTGAGTGTGTTATAAACTGCCGTGTCGCGGGGCATAGGCTGTATTCTCCCCCAGTGTACGCGTTTTGTTCCCGCCGTAGACTATGCAGAGTGCCGTCGGAAAGAGGACTGCTATTATTCTTTTATTGCTTATGTGGGCCGCCATCGGTAATAGTGCAACACCAAGGCAACCCGTGGTCACGGCGTGAATGAATCCACCTCCATGACCCAAGGCCAAAAATCAGATTAATATACTGACCATTCAGAGAATGGCCTACCAGATATTAAACTGATAAGAACAGATACTACACTTGATCTTAGCCATTAGGCCGAGAAGCGATAAAGAACAAGCGTTGCCATGATAGGCATCGTCCACACACCGTAACTGCTTGTGGAGCATGTCACGTTACTGTAAAGCTTACAACTGTCACCGCGTACGGATGGACGGCGACATAGTAAAAATCACGGCTGTTGATTTAGCCGTAGGATGGAGAGCGACTGTAGCGAGTGGATGGTAACTTACATGAATGCTAACAAAGGCGACGATACTAAGTGCGTGATATTACTTTCCAATATGTCTGCGTACATTCCGTTTATCAACGCATTACGCCAGAACGTGCGCGCGCGTTACACAGTAGACCATGCAGCCGAAATGCGACAGTGCGACCCTGCCAGGAGTCGAACCTGGAATCCCCTGATTCGTAGTCAGATGCCTTATCCATTGGGCCACAGGGCCATGCTTATGACTTCGCCCCATCGTCATTTTGGCTTGCGCATTCGTTTTACTTACGACAGAATTCTTCGTGTTTGTAGCCATGAAAGAAAGGGACTTCTGTGAGTGAATTTTTTTACTGTGGTCTAATAAAAAAGTCGAAACGCAGTGCCCAATATATGAATTGCTCCTAATAGCCGGAAACAGGCCGTGTCGATGATGTAGGCCGACATACGCAACGCAAACCAAAGAACGCTTTATGAAAATCCTAACACGAGCGCGGAAGAAGCCCAAATTAACAGACTAGATGTAATGCTGAAGACCTCAAACTCCAGCAGCTTCTCTTGCAGACTATTGCGTCGTACTACAAATAAAAATTAACATGCTTTCGCATAGTCGCGGCACCCAAAACGGACATTATACGATGTACAGAAACACACATTTCTGTTTTCGCGCCAAATCAATTCCCGGGAGTGGTACTTTTACGTCCGCATACTTCGCACCGTCTTAAATTATATCTCATTTACACGGTAATGTTTAGTATACTTCTACTGTGATAACAAGCATCGTTTATCGTTGGATTGTTGTAAGAAAACATTAAAAATGAGTGAAGCAGCTTCTCCAAAGAAAATCGCACCCAAGAAGAAACCTGCTGCAAAGAAGACAGCTGATCACCCTAAATATGTGGACATGATCAAGGCTGCTATCGCTACCCTAAAGGAACGCGGTGGTTCATCTCGCCAAGCTATTACAAAATATATTCATGCAAATTACAAAGTTGCTGAAAACTCAGATCATCATCTGAAAATGGCTCTTAAACGAGGAGTAACATCAGGCGATTTGATTCAAACTAAAGGCACTGGTGCTTCTGGATCATTCAAGCTAGGTCAGGTAAAAAAAGAAAAACCTAAGAAAAAGGCCGCAGCAAAAAAGCCAACGGCAAAGAAGCCTACTGCAAAGAAAAGTACACCAAAAAAGAAGCCAGCAAAGAAGAGCACGCCAAAGAAAGCAGCAAAGAAGCCTGCCACAAAGAAAGCCTCGGCTAAGAAACCAGCAGCTAAGAAACCCACAAAGAAGCCTGTTGCTAAAAAACCTGCAGCAAAGAAGGTCAAAAAGACTCCCAAAAAGGCAGCAAAGAAGACCGCAAAAAAATAATTTGTGTGTATCTGGCTATTACATTAACAAACGGCTATTTTTATAGCCACACATTTACAAAAAAACATTATCTTGGTACAAAGTTAAACTTGTTTAAGTCACTTAAACAGTTAAAAAAGAGTAAATTTAAGATTAGATTCCCTAAGTTTAAGTATTTTCGTTTTTAAATTTCTTATTTTCTTGCTTTTACTTTTCTTGCCCTTCATATTTTTAACATTGTCAAACTTTATGTAGCATAAAATTTTTATGTAGCATAAAATTTAAACAGAAAGCAGGACAAAGTTTGATATAAAAAGCTAGCCGTAATATTTTTTATGGATGTGTGGCTATAAAAATAGCCGTTTTTTGTTTGGTAAGATGCTTAGGCACGTTCCCCACGAATTCTTCTTGCCAACTGGATGTCTTTAGGCATGATTGTAACTCGTTTTGCGTGAATGGCACACAAGTTAGTATCCTCGAACAAGCCAACAAGGTACGCTTCAGAAGCCTCTTGCAGAGCCATAACGGCTGTGCTCTGGAATCGCAGATCTGTTTTGAAGTCCTGAGCAATTTCTCGCACAAGACGCTGGAAAGGCAACTTGCGGATCAAGAGCTCGGTTGACTTCTGGTATCTTCTGATTTCTCTGAGAGCAACTGTACCAGGTCTGTAACGATGTGGTTTTTTCACTCCTCCAGTAGCTGGTGCGCTTTTCCTCGCAGCTTTAGTGGCGAGTTGTTTTCGTGGAGCCTTTCCTCCAGTAGATTTACGTGCAGTTTGCTTTGTACGAGCCATATTTTAAGAAGTCGATGTAGTACGGATACACAAGACGGTCTAAAATGCACTATCGCGCCAAAGTTTTATTTCTCATATTGATTGACAGCTAAGGTTCAAAACAAACCATTTGATTGGTGCTAAGAAAGTAATTTCTGATTGGCTGCATAATGACATTACGCTCATTACTTTAACATTTTTATAAAATCTGTGTTTTTTGGCTACGGGAAAACGGCTGTATCTTCTGATACACAAAAGCTTTTGACTTTTTTTTTTTTTAGTAAGTAGCAGAAGGTTTGGCGAATTCCAACGATGCCAAATTTATTGCCTTACTGAAACATTAAGACCACGAATTTTTAAAAAAACTACAGTTTTACTTAAAAAAATGTACAAAATGTTCGGAACATTTTGTAATGACGCAACTCTATTGGTTAATTAGGGTGTTTCCACGAGCAGTAGGTAATTTTATGGCCTCTTTTTAAAGCTGTCTGAATTCTGTTAACTCAAACGTTGTTTTTGTACTCGTTCTGTACGCAACTATATCAATATGTCTGGACGCGGAAAAGGAGGTAAAGGATTGGGAAAAGGAGGTGCTAAACGTCACCGAAAAATTCTTCGTGATAACATTCAGGGAATCACAAAACCTGCTATTCGGCGTCTTGCTCGACGAGGTGGTGTCAAACGTATCTCTGGCCTTATCTATGAGGAAACCAGAGGTGTACTGAAGGTTTTCTTAGAGAATGTTATTCGTGATGCTGTAACCTACACAGAGCACGCTAAACGCAAGACCGTTACCGCTATGGATGTTGTTTATGCCTTAAAACGTCAAGGAAGAACTCTTTACGGATTCGGAGGTTAAGCGTTGTCATTGCTCAACAAAAACGGCTATTTTTATAGCCACAAATCTTTTAAAACATTACTTTGTGCACGCTTCCAAATTACACAATGTGTAAAGTCTTGTCACAGTTACATTTATTGCTATACGATACTATGTCATATATGACACAAAAAAAATTTAGAAATACTTTGTAGGGTTAATTTGCCTGGGAGTGTTTCCGTGAAAAGCTGGGTTAAGTTAAATGTAAGCAATAACATGGATCAATGTACTTGTCTTTTCTGCAAGTACAGCTAATAATACGTATGAAAAGTGAAGCTAATCCACACACACATGGGGAAGTATTTTAAATGTAGGCTAGTGTTCTTAAGCACATTATTTAGAAGTTTTATTAACTTCGGTTAACTTGTAGTGACGCCAAGTAAATGTTTTTTTAAAGATGTGTGGTCTTAAAAAAGACCGTTTGTGTTTGGTAGACGTTGGTTTACTTGCTGCTTGTGTATTTTGTGACGGCTTTTGTTCCTTCACTGACTGCGTGTTTTGCAAGTTCTCCAGGCAAGAGAAGACGTACTGCGGTTTGAATTTCACGAGAAGAGATGGTCGACTTTTTGTTTTGAAGAGCCAAACGCGAAGCTTCGGAAGCAATGCGCTCAAAGATGTCGTTGACAAATGAGTTCATGATGCTCATAGCTTTGCTTGAAACTCCGACATCTGGGTGAACTTGTTTCAAAACATTGTAGATGTAAATAGCATAACTTTCCTTTCTCTTTCTCTTGCGTTTCTTTTCACCAGTTCCACCAATCTTTCCTCCTTTTTTGCCGGCTCTTTTTTCACCTTTCTTGGCTACTTTAGGTGCCTGTTTTCCTCCTTTAGCTGCTGCGTCAGACATGGTTAAAAATTTTTGCTACTTAACTTGTAAATAAGCATTAAACTGCAAGTCAAAACTTTTTGTTTATAAGTAAAAAAATCGGATCGAATTCGATCCGAAAACGCCGATACGCAATTTAATTGGTTAAAAAAAAAATCTTTTGTTTAATACTTAATTATGATTGGTTAAAAAAACATGATTTCGATCCTATTTTTATGATGAAAAAACGAGTAAAGTTTATTTCGTTAACACTTACGTTAAATATTCGTACGTTTTTGTATTAACTTACAAATCAAATCGCAGTTATGTCTGGACGTGGAAAAGGTGGAAAAGCTAAGGCTAAAGCCAAGACAAGATCCTCAAGAGCTGGACTTCAATTTCCAGTCGGTAGAGTGCATAGATTCCTTCGTAGAGGGCACTATGCTAACCGAATTGGATCTGGAGCACCAGTTTACTTAGCAGCCGTCTTGGAATATTTATCTGCTGAGATATTGGAGTTGGCTGGTAACGCAGCAAGAGACAACAAAAAAGCTAGGATTATTCCAAGACATTTACAATTGGCTGTTCGTAATGATGAAGAATTAAACAAACTTTTGAGCGGTGTAACCATTGCAGCTGGTGGTGTTTTGCCAAACATTCAAGCTGTCTTACTCCCAAAGAAGAACGACAAAGGACAGAAGAAGTAAACCGCTACACTCAGAAAACAACGGCTATTTTTATAGCCACACATCTTTAAAAAAACATTGTTTTTTTCACAAAACTATAACCTTAAAGTCTAATAGATAATCCATGCATACGCCTTGTCCTAAGTAACTCAAAGAAATTAAATAAAAAAATTTGATCACAACGTCAAAATAAATTGCACGTATTTGCACCTACTAATGTCTACGGCCATACCACGATGAACACACCCGTTCTCGTCTGATCACGGAAGTTAAGCATCGTCGGGCCGGGATAGTACTTGGATGGGGGACCGCCTGGGAACTCCCGGTGTCGTAGGCTTTTCATTTTCATTTGCTGTGATATATTTCTTGTTATAACAATTAAGGAACGTGGCGGTTGTTGAAAGTGTTTCCTATGACATTTTCCTACGACATTTTCAGGTGATAGTACGAGAAAAAAGAGCTTTCAAATGCATACAAACTCGATCTATTGCCGATCATCCAATAACCCTGACGGAATGGCAAATAAAATAAAATTCCGCCGCCTTCCGAGGACTTATATCGCAATCACGTTTCGTAACAGCCAAGCGAGGTTTTACCTTAGCGTTTAAGTCACCACCGACATTTGGCCGCGCAACTTTTCTAAGCTCATTCATTTTGACTTAAGGAGGGGGCGAGCGCGGACGCAGGCCCCCACTACCAGAAATTGTACGGTCGAGTTACTGACGTTTGCAGTAATCGCAGAGGTCAGCCCAAGCGTAGTGCAATGCAAGAGCCTCACTCTGGAAGAAAACCCTCATTGATCAGTCTTTACTTCCCCGTCAGGTAAGTATGAGTTGGAACTGCACCGTAGCATGAGGGTACCCTTCAAAGTTTGTTAATGCTTGTGGCTTGAGTGTGTTATAAACTGCCGTGTCGCGGGGCATAGGCTGTATTCTCCCCCAGTGTACGCGTTTTGTTCCCGCCGTAGACTATGCAGAGTGCCGTCGGAAAGAGGACTGCTATTATTCTTTTATTGCTTATGTGGGCCGCCATCGGTAATAGTGCAACACCAAGGCAACCCGTGGTCACGGCGTGAATGAATCCACCTCCATGACCCAAGGCCAAAAATCAGATTAATATACTGACCATTCAGAGAATGGCCTACCAGATATTAAACTGATAAGAACAGATACTACACTTGATCTTAGCCATTAGGCCGAGAAGCGATAAAGAACAAGCGTTGCCATGATAGGCATCGTCCACACACCGTAACTGCTTGTGGAGCATGTCACGTTACTGTAAAGCTTACAACTGTCACCGCGTACGGATGGACGGCGACATAGTAAAAATCACGGCTGTTGATTTAGCCGTAGGATGGAGAGCGACTGTAGCGAGTGGATGGTAACTTACATGAATGCTAACAAAGGCGACGATACTAAGTGCGTGATATTACTTTCCAATATGTCTGCGTACATTCCGTTTATCAACGCATTACGCCAGAACGTGCGCGCGCGTTACACAGTAGACCATGCAGCCGAAATGCGACAGTGCGACCCTGCCAGGAGTCGAACCTGGAATCCCCTGATTCGTAGTCAGATGCCTTATCCATTGGGCCACAGGGCCATGCTTATGACTTCGCCCCATCGTCATTTTGGCTTGCGCATTCGTTTTACTTACGACAGAATTCTTCGTGTTTGTAGCCATGAAAGAAAGGGACTTCTGTGAGTGAATTTTTTTACTGTGGTCTAATAAAAAAGTCGAAACGCAGTGCCCAATATATGAATTGCTCCTAATAGCCGGAAACAGGCCGTGTCGATGATGTAGGCCGACATACGCAACGCAAACCAAAGAACGCTTTATGAAAATCCTAACACGAGCGCGGAAGAAGCCCAAATTAACAGACTAGATGTAATGCTGAAGACCTCAAACTCCAGCAGCTTCTCTTGCAGACTATTGCGTCGTACTACAAATAAAAATTAACATGCTTTCGCATAGTCGCGGCACCCAAAACGGACATTATACGATGTACAGAAACACACATTTCTGTTTTCGCGCCAAATCAATTCCCGGGAGTGGTACTTTTACGTCCGCATACTTCGCACCGTCTTAAATTATATCTCATTTACACGGTAATGTTTAGTATACTTCTACTGTGATAACAAGCATCGTTTATCGTTGGATTGTTGTAAGAAAACATTAAAAATGAGTGAAGCAGCTTCTCCAAAGAAAATCGCACCCAAGAAGAAACCTGCTGCAAAGAAGACAGCTGATCACCCTAAATATGTGGACATGATCAAGGCTGCTATCGCTACCCTAAAGGAACGCGGTGGTTCATCTCGCCAAGCTATTACAAAATATATTCATGCAAATTACAAAGTTGCTGAAAACTCAGATCATCATCTGAAAATGGCTCTTAAACGAGGAGTAACATCAGGCGATTTGATTCAAACTAAAGGCACTGGTGCTTCTGGATCATTCAAGCTAGGTCAGGTAAAAAAAGAAAAACCTAAGAAAAAGGCCGCAGCAAAAAAGCCAACGGCAAAGAAGCCTACTGCAAAGAAAAGTACACCAAAAAAGAAGCCAGCAAAGAAGAGCACGCCAAAGAAAGCAGCAAAGAAGCCTGCCACAAAGAAAGCCTCGGCTAAGAAACCAGCAGCTAAGAAACCCACAAAGAAGCCTGTTGCTAAAAAACCTGCAGCAAAGAAGGTCAAAAAGACTCCCAAAAAGGCAGCAAAGAAGACCGCAAAAAAATAATTTGTGTGTATCTGGCTATTACATTAACAAACGGCTATTTTTATAGCCACACATTTACAAAAAAACATTATCTTGGTACAAAGTTAAACTTGTTTAAGTCACTTAAACAGTTAAAAAAGAGTAAATTTAAGATTAGATTCCCTAAGTTTAAGTATTTTCGTTTTTAAATTTCTTATTTTCTTGCTTTTACTTTTCTTGCCCTTCATATTTTTAACATTGTCAAACTTTATGTAGCATAAAATTTTTATGTAGCATAAAATTTAAACAGAAAGCAGGACAAAGTTTGATATAAAAAGCTAGCCGTAATATTTTTTATGGATGTGTGGCTATAAAAATAGCCGTTTTTTGTTTGGTAAGATGCTTAGGCACGTTCCCCACGAATTCTTCTTGCCAACTGGATGTCTTTAGGCATGATTGTAACTCGTTTTGCGTGAATGGCACACAAGTTAGTATCCTCGAACAAGCCAACAAGGTACGTTTCAGAAGCCTCTTGCAGAGCCATAACGGCTGTGCTCTGGAATCGCAGATCTGTTTTGAAGTCCTGAGCAATTTCTCGCACAAGACGCTGGAAAGGCAACTTGCGGATCAAGAGCTCGGTTGACTTCTGGTATCTTCTGATTTCTCTGAGAGCAACTGTACCAGGTCTGTAACGATGTGGTTTTTTCACTCCTCCAGTAGCTGGTGCGCTTTTCCTCGCAGCTTTAGTGGCGAGTTGTTTTCGTGGAGCCTTTCCTCCAGTAGATTTACGTGCAGTTTGCTTTGTACGAGCCATATTTTAAGAAGTCGATGTAGTACGGATACACAAGACGGTCTAAAATGCACTATCGCGCCAAAGTTTTATTTCTCATATTGATTGACAGCTAAGGTTCAAAACAAACCATTTGATTGGTGCTAAGAAAGTAATTTCTGATTGGCTGCATAATGACATTACGCTCATTACTTTAACATTTTTATAAAATCTGTGTTTTTTGGCTACGGGAAAACGGCTGTATCTTCTGATACACAAAAGCTTTTGACTTTTTTTTTTTTTAGTAAGTAGCAGAAGGTTTGGCGAATTCCAACGATGCCAAATTTATTGCCTTACTGAAACATTAAGACCACGAATTTTTAAAAAAACTACAGTTTTACTTAAAAAAATGTACAAAATGTTCGGAACATTTTGTAATGACGCAACTCTATTGGTTAATTAGGGTGTTTCCACGAGCAGTAGGTAATTTTATGGCCTCTTTTTAAAGCTGTCTGAATTCTGTTAACTCAAACGTTGTTTTTGTACTCGTTCTGTACGCAACTATATCAATATGTCTGGACGCGGAAAAGGAGGTAAAGGATTGGGAAAAGGAGGTGCTAAACGTCACCGAAAAATTCTTCGTGATAACATTCAGGGAATCACAAAACCTGCTATTCGGCGTCTTGCTCGACGAGGTGGTGTCAAACGTATCTCTGGCCTTATCTATGAGGAAACCAGAGGTGTACTGAAGGTTTTCTTAGAGAATGTTATTCGTGATGCTGTAACCTACACAGAGCACGCTAAACGCAAGACCGTTACCGCTATGGATGTTGTTTATGCCTTAAAACGTCAAGGAAGAACTCTTTACGGATTCGGAGGTTAAGCGTTGTCATTGCTCAACAAAAACGGCTATTTTTATAGCCACAAATCTTTTAAAACATTACTTTGTGCACGCTTCCAAATTACACAATGTGTAAAGTCTTGTCACAGTTACATTTATTGCTATACGATACTATGTCATATATGACACAAAAAAAATTTAGAAATACTTTGTAGGGTTAATTTGCCTGGGAGTGTTTCCGTGAAAAGCTGGGTTAAGTTAAATGTAAGCAATAACATGGATCAATGTACTTGTCTTTTCTGCAAGTACAGCTAATAATACGTATGAAAAGTGAAGCTAATCCACACACACATGGGGAAGTATTTTAAATGTAGGCTAGTGTTCTTAAGCACATTATTTAGAAGTTTTATTAACTTCGGTTAACTTGTAGTGACGCCAAGTAAATGTTTTTTTAAAGATGTGTGGTCTTAAAAAAGACCGTTTGTGTTTGGTAGACGTTGGTTTACTTGCTGCTTGTGTATTTTGTGACGGCTTTTGTTCCTTCACTGACTGCGTGTTTTGCAAGTTCTCCAGGCAAGAGAAGACGTACTGCGGTTTGAATTTCACGAGAAGAGATGGTCGACTTTTTGTTTTGAAGAGCCAAACGCGAAGCTTCGGAAGCAATGCGCTCAAAGATGTCGTTGACAAATGAGTTCATGATGCTCATAGCTTTGCTTGAAACTCCGACATCTGGGTGAACTTGTTTCAAAACATTGTAGATGTAAATAGCATAACTTTCCTTTCTCTTTCTCTTGCGTTTCTTTTCACCAGTTCCACCAATCTTTCCTCCTTTTTTGCCGGCTCTTTTTTCACCTTTCTTGGCTACTTTAGGTGCCTGTTTTCCTCCTTTAGCTGCTGCGTCAGACATGGTTAAAAATTTTTGCTACTTAACTTGTAAATAAGCATTAAACTGCAAGTCAAAACTTTTTGTTTATAAGTAAAAAAATCGGATCGAATTCGATCCGAAAACGCCGATACGCAATTTAATTGGTTAAAAAAAAAATCTTTTGTTTAATACTTAATTATGATTGGTTAAAAAAACATGATTTCGATCCTATTTTTATGATGAAAAAACGAGTAAAGTTTATTTCGTTAACACTTACGTTAAATATTCGTACGTTTTTGTATTAACTTACAAATCAAATCGCAGTTATGTCTGGACGTGGAAAAGGTGGAAAAGCTAAGGCTAAAGCCAAGACAAGATCCTCAAGAGCTGGACTTCAATTTCCAGTCGGTAGAGTGCATAGATTCCTTCGTAGAGGGCACTATGCTAACCGAATTGGATCTGGAGCACCAGTTTACTTAGCAGCCGTCTTGGAATATTTATCTGCTGAGATATTGGAGTTGGCTGGTAACGCAGCAAGAGACAACAAAAAAGCTAGGATTATTCCAAGACATTTACAATTGGCTGTTCGTAATGATGAAGAATTAAACAAACTTTTGAGCGGTGTAACCATTGCAGCTGGTGGTGTTTTGCCAAACATTCAAGCTGTCTTACTCCCAAAGAAGAACGACAAAGGACAGAAGAAGTAAACCGCTACACTCAGAAAACAACGGCTATTTTTATAGCCACACATCTTTAAAAAAACATTGTTTTTTTCACAAAACTATAACCTTAAAGTCTAATAGATAATCCATGCATACGCCTTGTCCTAAGTAACTCAAAGAAATTAAATAAAAAAATTTGATCACAACGTCAAAATAAATTGCACGTATTTGCACCTACTAATGTCTACGGCCATACCACGATGAACACACCCGTTCTCGTCTGATCACGGAAGTTAAGCATCGTCGGGCCGGGATAGTACTTGGATGGGGGACCGCCTGGGAACTCCCGGTGTCGTAGGCTTTTCATTTTCATTTGCTGTGATATATTTCTTGTTATAACAATTAAGGAACGTGGCGGTTGTTGAAAGTGTTTCCTATGACATTTTCCTACGACATTTTCAGGTGATAGTACGAGAAAAAAGAGCTTTCAAATGCATACAAACTCGATCTATTGCCGATCATCCAATAACCCTGACGGAATGGCAAATAAAATAAAATTCCGCCGCCTTCCGAGGACTTATATCGCAATCACGTTTCGTAACAGCCAAGCGAGGTTTTACCTTAGCGTTTAAGTCACCACCGACATTTGGCCGCGCAACTTTTCTAAGCTCATTCATTTTGACTTAAGGAGGGGGCGAGCGCGGACGCAGGCCCCCACTACCAGAAATTGTACGGTCGAGTTACTGACGTTTGCAGTAATCGCAGAGGTCAGCCCAAGCGTAGTGCAATGCAAGAGCCTCACTCTGGAAGAAAACCCTCATTGATCAGTCTTTACTTCCCCGTCAGGTAAGTATGAGTTGGAACTGCACCGTAGCATGAGGGTACCCTTCAAAGTTTGTTAATGCTTGTGGCTTGAGTGTGTTATAAACTGCCGTGTCGCGGGGCATAGGCTGTATTCTCCCCCAGTGTACGCGTTTTGTTCCCGCCGTAGACTATGCAGAGTGCCGTCGGAAAGAGGACTGCTATTATTCTTTTATTGCTTATGTGGGCCGCCATCGGTAATAGTGCAACACCAAGGCAACCCGTGGTCACGGCGTGAATGAATCCACCTCCATGACCCAAGGCCAAAAATCAGATTAATATACTGACCATTCAGAGAATGGCCTACCAGATATTAAACTGATAAGAACAGATACTACACTTGATCTTAGCCATTAGGCCGAGAAGCGATAAAGAACAAGCGTTGCCATGATAGGCATCGTCCACACACCGTAACTGCTTGTGGAGCATGTCACGTTACTGTAAAGCTTACAACTGTCACCGCGTACGGATGGACGGCGACATAGTAAAAATCACGGCTGTTGATTTAGCCGTAGGATGGAGAGCGACTGTAGCGAGTGGATGGTAACTTACATGAATGCTAACAAAGGCGACGATACTAAGTGCGTGATATTACTTTCCAATATGTCTGCGTACATTCCGTTTATCAACGCATTACGCCAGAACGTGCGCGCGCGTTACACAGTAGACCATGCAGCCGAAATGCGACAGTGCGACCCTGCCAGGAGTCGAACCTGGAATCCCCTGATTCGTAGTCAGATGCCTTATCCATTGGGCCACAGGGCCATGCTTATGACTTCGCCCCATCGTCATTTTGGCTTGCGCATTCGTTTTACTTACGACAGAATTCTTCGTGTTTGTAGCCATGAAAGAAAGGGACTTCTGTGAGTGAATTTTTTTACTGTGGTCTAATAAAAAAGTCGAAACGCAGTGCCCAATATATGAATTGCTCCTAATAGCCGGAAACAGGCCGTGTCGATGATGTAGGCCGACATACGCAACGCAAACCAAAGAACGCTTTATGAAAATCCTAACACGAGCGCGGAAGAAGCCCAAATTAACAGACTAGATGTAATGCTGAAGACCTCAAACTCCAGCAGCTTCTCTTGCAGACTATTGCGTCGTACTACAAATAAAAATTAACATGCTTTCGCATAGTCGCGGCACCCAAAACGGACATTATACGATGTACAGAAACACACATTTCTGTTTTCGCGCCAAATCAATTCCCGGGAGTGGTACTTTTACGTCCGCATACTTCGCACCGTCTTAAATTATATCTCATTTACACGGTAATGTTTAGTATACTTCTACTGTGATAACAAGCATCGTTTATCGTTGGATTGTTGTAAGAAAACATTAAAAATGAGTGAAGCAGCTTCTCCAAAGAAAATCGCACCCAAGAAGAAACCTGCTGCAAAGAAGACAGCTGATCACCCTAAATATGTGGACATGATCAAGGCTGCTATCGCTACCCTAAAGGAACGCGGTGGTTCATCTCGCCAAGCTATTACAAAATATATTCATGCAAATTACAAAGTTGCTGAAAACTCAGATCATCATCTGAAAATGGCTCTTAAACGAGGAGTAACATCAGGCGATTTGATTCAAACTAAAGGCACTGGTGCTTCTGGATCATTCAAGCTAGGTCAGGTAAAAAAAGAAAAACCTAAGAAAAAGGCCGCAGCAAAAAAGCCAACGGCAAAGAAGCCTACTGCAAAGAAAAGTACACCAAAAAAGAAGCCAGCAAAGAAGAGCACGCCAAAGAAAGCAGCAAAGAAGCCTGCCACAAAGAAAGCCTCGGCTAAGAAACCAGCAGCTAAGAAACCCACAAAGAAGCCTGTTGCTATAAAACCTGCAGCAAAGAAGGTCAAAAAGACTCCCAAAAAGGCAGCAAAGAAGACCGCAAAAAAATAATTTGTGTGTATCTGGCTATTACATTAACAAACGGCTATTTTTATAGCCACACATTTACAAAAAAACATTATCTTGGTACAAAGTTAAACTTGTTTAAGTCACTTAAACAGTTAAAAAAGAGTAAATTTAAGATTAGATTCCCTAAGTTTAAGTATTTTCGTTTTTAAATTTCTTATTTTCTTGCTTTTACTTTTCTTGCCCTTCATATTTTTAACATTGTCAAACTTTATGTAGCATAAAATTTTTATGTAGCATAAAATTTAAACAGAAAGCAGGACAAAGTTTGATATAAAAAGCTAGCCGTAATATTTTTTATGGATGTGTGGCTATAAAAATAGCCGTTTTTTGTTTGGTAAGATGCTTAGGCACGTTCCCCACGAATTCTTCTTGCCAACTGGATGTCTTTAGGCATGATTGTAACTCGTTTTGCGTGAATGGCACACAAGTTAGTATCCTCGAACAAGCCAACAAGGTACGCTTCAGAAGCCTCTTGCAGAGCCATAACGGCTGTGCTCTGGAATCGCAGATCTGTTTTGAAGTCCTGAGCAATTTCTCGCACAAGACGCTGGAAAGGCAACTTGCGGATCAAGAGCTCGGTTGACTTCTGGTATCTTCTGATTTCTCTGAGAGCAACTGTACCAGGTCTGTAACGATGTGGTTTTTTCACTCCTCCAGTAGCTGGTGCGCTTTTCCTCGCAGCTTTAGTGGCGAGTTGTTTTCGTGGAGCCTTTCCTCCAGTAGATTTACGTGCAGTTTGCTTTGTACGAGCCATATTTTAAGAAGTCGATGTAGTACGGATACACAAGACGGTCTAAAATGCACTATCGCGCCAAAGTTTTATTTCTCATATTGATTGACAGCTAAGGTTCAAAACAAACCATTTGATTGGTGCTAAGAAAGTAATTTCTGATTGGCTGCATAATGACATTACGCTCATTACTTTAACATTTTTATAAAATCTGTGTTTTTTGGCTACGGGAAAACGGCTGTATCTTCTGATACACAAAAGCTTTTGACTTTTTTTTTTTTTAGTAAGTAGCAGAAGGTTTGGCGAATTCCAACGATGCCAAATTTATTGCCTTACTGAAACATTAAGACCACGAATTTTTAAAAAAACTACAGTTTTACTTAAAAAAATGTACAAAATGTTCGGAACATTTTGTAATGACGCAACTCTATTGGTTAATTAGGGTGTTTCCACGAGCAGTAGGTAATTTTATGGCCTCTTTTTAAAGCTGTCTGAATTCTGTTAACTCAAACGTTGTTTTTGTACTCGTTCTGTACGCAACTATATCAATATGTCTGGACGCGGAAAAGGAGGTAAAGGATTGGGAAAAGGAGGTGCTAAACGTCACCGAAAAATTCTTCGTGATAACATTCAGGGAATCACAAAACCTGCTATTCGGCGTCTTGCTCGACGAGGTGGTGTCAAACGTATCTCTGGCCTTATCTATGAGGAAACCAGAGGTGTACTGAAGGTTTTCTTAGAGAATGTTATTCGTGATGCTGTAACCTACACAGAGCACGCTAAACGCAAGACCGTTACCGCTATGGATGTTGTTTATGCCTTAAAACGTCAAGGAAGAACTCTTTACGGATTCGGAGGTTAAGCGTTGTCATTGCTCAACAAAAACGGCTATTTTTATAGCCACAAATCTTTTAAAACATTACTTTGTGCACGCTTCCAAATTACACAATGTGTAAAGTCTTGTCACAGTTACATTTATTGCTATACGATACTATGTCATATATGACACAAAAAAAATTTAGAAATACTTTGTAGGGTTAATTTGCCTGGGAGTGTTTCCGTGAAAAGCTGGGTTAAGTTAAATGTAAGCAATAACATGGATCAATGTACTTGTCTTTTCTGCAAGTACAGCTAATAATACGTATGAAAAGTGAAGCTAATCCACACACACATGGGGAAGTATTTTAAATGTAGGCTAGTGTTCTTAAGCACATTATTTAGAAGTTTTATTAACTTCGGTTAACTTGTAGTGACGCCAAGTAAATGTTTTTTTAAAGATGTGTGGTCTTAAAAAAGACCGTTTGTGTTTGGTAGACGTTGGTTTACTTGCTGCTTGTGTATTTTGTGACGGCTTTTGTTCCTTCACTGACTGCGTGTTTTGCAAGTTCTCCAGGCAAGAGAAGACGTACTGCGGTTTGAATTTCACGAGAAGAGATGGTCGACTTTTTGTTTTGAAGAGCCAAACGCGAAGCTTCGGAAGCAATGCGCTCAAAGATGTCGTTGACAAATGAGTTCATGATGCTCATAGCTTTGCTTGAAACTCCGACATCTGGGTGAACTTGTTTCAAAACATTGTAGATGTAAATAGCATAACTTTCCTTTCTCTTTCTCTTGCGTTTCTTTTCACCAGTTCCACCAATCTTTCCTCCTTTTTTGCCGGCTCTTTTTTCACCTTTCTTGGCTACTTTAGGTGCCTGTTTTCCTCCTTTAGCTGCTGCGTCAGACATGGTTAAAAATTTTTGCTACTTAACTTGTAAATAAGCATTAAACTGCAAGTCAAAACTTTTTGTTTATAAGTAAAAAAATCGGATCGAATTCGATCCGAAAACGCCGATACGCAATTTAATTGGTTAAAAAAAAAATCTTTTGTTTAATACTTAATTATGATTGGTTAAAAAAACATGATTTCGATCCTATTTTTATGATGAAAAAACGAGTAAAGTTTATTTCGTTAACACTTACGTTAAATATTCGTACGTTTTTGTATTAACTTACAAATCAAATCGCAGTTATGTCTGGACGTGGAAAAGGTGGAAAAGCTAAGGCTAAAGCCAAGACAAGATCCTCAAGAGCTGGACTTCAATTTCCAGTCGGTAGAGTGCATAGATTCCTTCGTAGAGGGCACTATGCTAACCGAATTGGATCTGGAGCACCAGTTTACTTAGCAGCCGTCTTGGAATATTTATCTGCTGAGATATTGGAGTTGGCTGGTAACGCAGCAAGAGACAACAAAAAAGCTAGGATTATTCCAAGACATTTACAATTGGCTGTTCGTAATGATGAAGAATTAAACAAACTTTTGAGCGGTGTAACCATTGCAGCTGGTGGTGTTTTGCCAAACATTCAAGCTGTCTTACTCCCAAAGAAGAACGACAAAGGACAGAAGAAGTAAACCGCTACACTCAGAAAACAACGGCTATTTTTATAGCCACACATCTTTAAAAAAACATTGTTTTTTTCACAAAACTATAACCTTAAAGTCTAATAGATAATCCATGCATACGCCTTGTCCTAAGTAACTCAAAGAAATTAAATAAAAAAATTTGATCACAACGTCAAAATAAATTGCACGTATTTGCACCTACTAATGTCTACGGCCATACCACGATGAACACACCCGTTCTCGTCTGATCACGGAAGTTAAGCATCGTCGGGCCGGGATAGTACTTGGATGGGGGACCGCCTGGGAACTCCCGGTGTCGTAGGCTTTTCATTTTCATTTGCTGTGATATATTTCTTGTTATAACAATTAAGGAACGTGGCGGTTGTTGAAAGTGTTTCCTATGACATTTTCCTACGACATTTTCAGGTGATAGTACGAGAAAAAAGAGCTTTCAAATGCATACAAACTCGATCTATTGCCGATCATCCAATAACCCTGACGGAATGGCAAATAAAATAAAATTCCGCCGCCTTCCGAGGACTTATATCGCAATCACGTTTCGTAACAGCCAAGCGAGGTTTTACCTTAGCGTTTAAGTCACCACCGACATTTGGCCGCGCAACTTTTCTAAGCTCATTCATTTTGACTTAAGGAGGGGGCGAGCGCGGACGCAGGCCCCCACTACCAGAAATTGTACGGTCGAGTTACTGACGTTTGCAGTAATCGCAGAGGTCAGCCCAAGCGTAGTGCAATGCAAGAGCCTCACTCTGGAAGAAAACCCTCATTGATCAGTCTTTACTTCCCCGTCAGGTAAGTATGAGTTGGAACTGCACCGTAGCATGAGGGTACCCTTCAAAGTTTGTTAATGCTTGTGGCTTGAGTGTGTTATAAACTGCCGTGTCGCGGGGCATAGGCTGTATTCTCCCCCAGTGTACGCGTTTTGTTCCCGCCGTAGACTATGCAGAGTGCCGTCGGAAAGAGGACTGCTATTATTCTTTTATTGCTTATGTGGGCCGCCATCGGTAATAGTGCAACACCAAGGCAACCCGTGGTCACGGCGTGAATGAATCCACCTCCATGACCCAAGGCCAAAAATCAGATTAATATACTGACCATTCAGAGAATGGCCTACCAGATATTAAACTGATAAGAACAGATACTACACTTGATCTTAGCCATTAGGCCGAGAAGCGATAAAGAACAAGCGTTGCCATGATAGGCATCGTCCACACACCGTAACTGCTTGTGGAGCATGTCACGTTACTGTAAAGCTTACAACTGTCACCGCGTACGGATGGACGGCGACATAGTAAAAATCACGGCTGTTGATTTAGCCGTAGGATGGAGAGCGACTGTAGCGAGTGGATGGTAACTTACATGAATGCTAACAAAGGCGACGATACTAAGTGCGTGATATTACTTTCCAATATGTCTGCGTACATTCCGTTTATCAACGCATTACGCCAGAACGTGCGCGCGCGTTACACAGTAGACCATGCAGCCGAAATGCGACAGTGCGACCCTGCCAGGAGTCGAACCTGGAATCCCCTGATTCGTAGTCAGATGCCTTATCCATTGGGCCACAGGGCCATGCTTATGACTTCGCCCCATCGTCATTTTGGCTTGCGCATTCGTTTTACTTACGACAGAATTCTTCGTGTTTGTAGCCATGAAAGAAAGGGACTTCTGTGAGTGAATTTTTTTACTGTGGTCTAATAAAAAAGTCGAAACGCAGTGCCCAATATATGAATTGCTCCTAATAGCCGGAAACAGGCCGTGTCGATGATGTAGGCCGACATACGCAACGCAAACCAAAGAACGCTTTATGAAAATCCTAACACGAGCGCGGAAGAAGCCCAAATTAACAGACTAGATGTAATGCTGAAGACCTCAAACTCCAGCAGCTTCTCTTGCAGACTATTGCGTCGTACTACAAATAAAAATTAACATGCTTTCGCATAGTCGCGGCACCCAAAACGGACATTATACGATGTACAGAAACACACATTTCTGTTTTCGCGCCAAATCAATTCCCGGGAGTGGTACTTTTACGTCCGCATACTTCGCACCGTCTTAAATTATATCTCATTTACACGGTAATGTTTAGTATACTTCTACTGTGATAACAAGCATCGTTTATCGTTGGATTGTTGTAAGAAAACATTAAAAATGAGTGAAGCAGCTTCTCCAAAGAAAATCGCACCCAAGAAGAAACCTGCTGCAAAGAAGACAGCTGATCACCCTAAATATGTGGACATGATCAAGGCTGCTATCGCTACCCTAAAGGAACGCGGTGGTTCATCTCGCCAAGCTATTACAAAATATATTCATGCAAATTACAAAGTTGCTGAAAACTCAGATCATCATCTGAAAATGGCTCTTAAACGAGGAGTAACATCAGGCGATTTGATTCAAACTAAAGGCACTGGTGCTTCTGGATCATTCAAGCTAGGTCAGGTAAAAAAAGAAAAACCTAAGAAAAAGGCCGCAGCAAAAAAGCCAACGGCAAAGAAGCCTACTGCAAAGAAAAGTACACCAAAAAAGAAGCCAGCAAAGAAGAGCACGCCAAAGAAAGCAGCAAAGAAGCCTGCCACAAAGAAAGCCTCGGCTAAGAAACCAGCAGCTAAGAAACCCACAAAGAAGCCTGTTGCTAAAAAACCTGCAGCAAAGAAGGTCAAAAAGACTCCCAAAAAGGCAGCAAAGAAGACCGCAAAAAAATAATTTGTGTGTATCTGGCTATTACATTAACAAACGGCTATTTTTATAGCCACACATTTACAAAAAAACATTATCTTGGTACAAAGTTAAACTTGTTTAAGTCACTTAAACAGTTAAAAAAGAGTAAATTTAAGATTAGATTCCCTAAGTTTAAGTATTTTCGTTTTTAAATTTCTTATTTTCTTGCTTTTACTTTTCTTGCCCTTCATATTTTTAACATTGTCAAACTTTATGTAGCATAAAATTTTTATGTAGCATAAAATTTAAACAGAAAGCAGGACAAAGTTTGATATAAAAAGCTAGCCGTAATATTTTTTATGGATGTGTGGCTATAAAAATAGCCGTTTTTTGTTTGGTAAGATGCTTAGGCACGTTCCCCACGAATTCTTCTTGCCAACTGGATGTCTTTAGGCATGATTGTAACTCGTTTTGCGTGAATGGCACACAAGTTAGTATCCTCGAACAAGCCAACAAGGTACGCTTCAGAAGCCTCTTGCAGAGCCATAACGGCTGTGCTCTGGAATCGCAGATCTGTTTTGAAGTCCTGAGCAATTTCTCGCACAAGACGCTGGAAAGGCAACTTGCGGATCAAGAGCTCGGTTGACTTCTGGTATCTTCTGATTTCTCTGAGAGCAACTGTACCAGGTCTGTAACGATGTGGTTTTTTCACTCCTCCAGTAGCTGGTGCGCTTTTCCTCGCAGCTTTAGTGGCGAGTTGTTTTCGTGGAGCCTTTCCTCCAGTAGATTTACGTGCAGTTTGCTTTGTACGAGCCATATTTTAAGAAGTCGATGTAGTACGGATACACAAGACGGTCTAAAATGCACTATCGCGCCAAAGTTTTATTTCTCATATTGATTGACAGCTAAGGTTCAAAACAAACCATTTGATTGGTGCTAAGAAAGTAATTTCTGATTGGCTGCATAATGACATTACGCTCATTACTTTAACATTTTTATAAAATCTGTGTTTTTTGGCTACGGGAAAACGGCTGTATCTTCTGATACACAAAAGCTTTTGACTTTTTTTTTTTTTAGTAAGTAGCAGAAGGTTTGGCGAATTCCAACGATGCCAAATTTATTGCCTTACTGAAACATTAAGACCACGAATTTTTAAAAAAACTACAGTTTTACTTAAAAAAATGTACAAAATGTTCGGAACATTTTGTAATGACGCAACTCTATTGGTTAATTAGGGTGTTTCCACGAGCAGTAGGTAATTTTATGGCCTCTTTTTAAAGCTGTCTGAATTCTGTTAACTCAAACGTTGTTTTTGTACTCGTTCTGTACGCAACTATATCAATATGTCTGGACGCGGAAAAGGAGGTAAAGGATTGGGAAAAGGAGGTGCTAAACGTCACCGAAAAATTCTTCGTGATAACATTCAGGGAATCACAAAACCTGCTATTCGGCGTCTTGCTCGACGAGGTGGTGTCAAACGTATCTCTGGCCTTATCTATGAGGAAACCAGAGGTGTACTGAAGGTTTTCTTAGAGAATGTTATTCGTGATGCTGTAACCTACACAGAGCACGCTAAACGCAAGACCGTTACCGCTATGGATGTTGTTTATGCCTTAAAACGTCAAGGAAGAACTCTTTACGGATTCGGAGGTTAAGCGTTGTCATTGCTCAACAAAAACGGCTATTTTTATAGCCACAAATCTTTTAAAACATTACTTTGTGCACGCTTCCAAATTACACAATGTGTAAAGTCTTGTCACAGTTACATTTATTGCTATACGATACTATGTCATATATGACACAAAAAAAATTTAGAAATACTTTGTAGGGTTAATTTGCCTGGGAGTGTTTCCGTGAAAAGCTGGGTTAAGTTAAATGTAAGCAATAACATGGATCAATGTACTTGTCTTTTCTGCAAGTACAGCTAATAATACGTATGAAAAGTGAAGCTAATCCACACACACATGGGGAAGTATTTTAAATGTAGGCTAGTGTTCTTAAGCACATTATTTAGAAGTTTTATTAACTTCGGTTAACTTGTAGTGACGCCAAGTAAATGTTTTTTTAAAGATGTGTGGTCTTAAAAAAGACCGTTTGTGTTTGGTAGACGTTGGTTTACTTGCTGCTTGTGTATTTTGTGACGGCTTTTGTTCCTTCACTGACTGCGTGTTTTGCAAGTTCTCCAGGCAAGAGAAGACGTACTGCGGTTTGAATTTCACGAGAAGAGATGGTCGACTTTTTGTTTTGAAGAGCCAAACGCGAAGCTTCGGAAGCAATGCGCTCAAAGATGTCGTTGACAAATGAGTTCATGATGCTCATAGCTTTGCTTGAAACTCCGACATCTGGGTGAACTTGTTTCAAAACATTGTAGATGTAAATAGCATAACTTTCCTTTCTCTTTCTCTTGCGTTTCTTTTCACCAGTTCCACCAATCTTTCCTCCTTTTTTGCCGGCTCTTTTTTCACCTTTCTTGGCTACTTTAGGTGCCTGTTTTCCTCCTTTAGCTGCTGCGTCAGACATGGTTAAAAATTTTTGCTACTTAACTTGTAAATAAGCATTAAACTGCAAGTCAAAACTTTTTGTTTATAAGTAAAAAAATCGGATCGAATTCGATCCGAAAACGCCGATACGCAATTTAATTGGTTAAAAAAAAAATCTTTTGTTTAATACTTAATTATGATTGGTTAAAAAAACATGATTTCGATCCTATTTTTATGATGAAAAAACGAGTAAAGTTTATTTCGTTAACACTTACGTTAAATATTCGTACGTTTTTGTATTAACTTACAAATCAAATCGCAGTTATGTCTGGACGTGGAAAAGGTGGAAAAGCTAAGGCTAAAGCCAAGACAAGATCCTCAAGAGCTGGACTTCAATTTCCAGTCGGTAGAGTGCATAGATTCCTTCGTAGAGGGCACTATGCTAACCGAATTGGATCTGGAGCACCAGTTTACTTAGCAGCCGTCTTGGAATATTTATCTGCTGAGATATTGGAGTTGGCTGGTAACGCAGCAAGAGACAACAAAAAAGCTAGGATTATTCCAAGACATTTACAATTGGCTGTTCGTAATGATGAAGAATTAAACAAACTTTTGAGCGGTGTAACCATTGCAGCTGGTGGTGTTTTGCCAAACATTCAAGCTGTCTTACTCCCAAAGAAGAACGACAAAGGACAGAAGAAGTAAACCGCTACACTCAGAAAACAACGGCTATTTTTATAGCCACACATCTTTAAAAAAACATTGTTTTTTTCACAAAACTATAACCTTAAAGTCTAATAGATAATCCATGCATACGCCTTGTCCTAAGTAACTCAAAGAAATTAAATAAAAAAATTTGATCACAACGTCAAAATAAATTGCACGTATTTGCACCTACTAATGTCTACGGCCATACCACGATGAACACACCCGTTCTCGTCTGATCACGGAAGTTAAGCATCGTCGGGCCGGGATAGTACTTGGATGGGGGACCGCCTGGGAACTCCCGGTGTCGTAGGCTTTTCATTTTCATTTGCTGTGATATATTTCTTGTTATAACAATTAAGGAACGTGGCGGTTGTTGAAAGTGTTTCCTATGACATTTTCCTACGACATTTTCAGGTGATAGTACGAGAAAAAAGAGCTTTCAAATGCATACAAACTCGATCTATTGCCGATCATCCAATAACCCTGACGGAATGGCAAATAAAATAAAATTCCGCCGCCTTCCGAGGACTTATATCGCAATCACGTTTCGTAACAGCCAAGCGAGGTTTTACCTTAGCGTTTAAGTCACCACCGACATTTGGCCGCGCAACTTTTCTAAGCTCATTCATTTTGACTTAAGGAGGGGGCGAGCGCGGACGCAGGCCCCCACTACCAGAAATTGTACGGTCGAGTTACTGACGTTTGCAGTAATCGCAGAGGTCAGCCCAAGCGTAGTGCAATGCAAGAGCCTCACTCTGGAAGAAAACCCTCATTGATCAGTCTTTACTTCCCCGTCAGGTAAGTATGAGTTGGAACTGCACCGTAGCATGAGGGTACCCTTCAAAGTTTGTTAATGCTTGTGGCTTGAGTGTGTTATAAACTGCCGTGTCGCGGGGCATAGGCTGTATTCTCCCCCAGTGTACGCGTTTTGTTCCCGCCGTAGACTATGCAGAGTGCCGTCGGAAAGAGGACTGCTATTATTCTTTTATTGCTTATGTGGGCCGCCATCGGTAATAGTGCAACACCAAGGCAACCCGTGGTCACGGCGTGAATGAATCCACCTCCATGACCCAAGGCCAAAAATCAGATTAATATACTGACCATTCAGAGAATGGCCTACCAGATATTAAACTGATAAGAACAGATACTACACTTGATCTTAGCCATTAGGCCGAGAAGCGATAAAGAACAAGCGTTGCCATGATAGGCATCGTCCACACACCGTAACTGCTTGTGGAGCATGTCACGTTACTGTAAAGCTTACAACTGTCACCGCGTACGGATGGACGGCGACATAGTAAAAATCACGGCTGTTGATTTAGCCGTAGGATGGAGAGCGACTGTAGCGAGTGGATGGTAACTTACATGAATGCTAACAAAGGCGACGATACTAAGTGCGTGATATTACTTTCCAATATGTCTGCGTACATTCCGTTTATCAACGCATTACGCCAGAACGTGCGCGCGCGCGTTACACAGTAGACCATGCAGCCGAAATGCGACAGTGCGACCCTGCCAGGAGTCGAACCTGGAATCCCCTGATTCGTAGTCAGATGCCTTATCCATTGGGCCACAGGGCCATGCTTATGACTTCGCCCCATCGTCATTTTGGCTTGCGCATTCGTTTTACTTACGACAGAATTCTTCGTGTTTGTAGCCATGAAAGAAAGGGACTTCTGTGAGTGAATTTTTTTACTGTGGTCTAATAAAAAAGTCGAAACGCAGTGCCCAATATATGAATTGCTCCTAATAGCCGGAAACAGGCCGTGTCGATGATGTAGGCCGACATACGCAACGCAAACCAAAGAACGCTTTATGAAAATCCTAACACGAGCGCGGAAGAAGCCCAAATTAACAGACTAGATGTAATGCTGAAGACCTCAAACTCCAGCAGCTTCTCTTGCAGACTATTGCGTCGTACTACAAATAAAAATTAACATGCTTTCGCATAGTCGCGGCACCCAAAACGGACATTATACGATGTACAGAAACACACATTTCTGTTTTCGCGCCAAATCAATTCCCGGGAGTGGTACTTTTACGTCCGCATACTTCGCACCGTCTTAAATTATATCTCATTTACACGGTAATGTTTAGTATACTTCTACTGTGATAACAAGCATCGTTTATCGTTGGATTGTTGTAAGAAAACATTAAAAATGAGTGAAGCAGCTTCTCCAAAGAAAATCGCACCCAAGAAGAAACCTGCTGCAAAGAAGACAGCTGATCACCCTAAATATGTGGACATGATCAAGGCTGCTATCGCTACCCTAAAGGAACGCGGTGGTTCATCTCGCCAAGCTATTACAAAATATATTCATGCAAATTACAAAGTTGCTGAAAACTCAGATCATCATCTGAAAATGGCTCTTAAACGAGGAGTAACATCAGGCGATTTGATTCAAACTAAAGGCACTGGTGCTTCTGGATCATTCAAGCTAGGTCAGGTAAAAAAAGAAAAACCTAAGAAAAAGGCCGCAGCAAAAAAGCCAACGGCAAAGAAGCCTACTGCAAAGAAAAGTACACCAAAAAAGAAGCCAGCAAAGAAGAGCACGCCAAAGAAAGCAGCAAAGAAGCCTGCCACAAAGAAAGCCTCGGCTAAGAAACCAGCAGCTAAGAAACCCACAAAGAAGCCTGTTGCTAAAAAACCTGCAGCAAAGAAGGTCAAAAAGACTCCCAAAAAGGCAGCAAAGAAGACCGCAAAAAAATAATTTGTGTGTATCTGGCTATTACATTAACAAACGGCTATTTTTATAGCCACACATTTACAAAAAAACATTATCTTGGTACAAAGTTAAACTTGTTTAAGTCACTTAAACAGTTAAAAAAGAGTAAATTTAAGATTAGATTCCCTAAGTTTAAGTATTTTCGTTTTTAAATTTCTTATTTTCTTGCTTTTACTTTTCTTGCCCTTCATATTTTTAACATTGTCAAACTTTATGTAGCATAAAATTTTTATGTAGCATAAAATTTAAACAGAAAGCAGGACAAAGTTTGATATAAAAAGCTAGCCGTAATATTTTTTATGGATGTGTGGCTATAAAAATAGCCGTTTTTTGTTTGGTAAGATGCTTAGGCACGTTCCCCACGAATTCTTCTTGCCAACTGGATGTCTTTAGGCATGATTGTAACTCGTTTTGCGTGAATGGCACACAAGTTAGTATCCTCGAACAAGCCAACAAGGTACGCTTCAGAAGCCTCTTGCAGAGCCATAACGGCTGTGCTCTGGAATCGCAGATCTGTTTTGAAGTCCTGAGCAATTTCTCGCACAAGACGCTGGAAAGGCAACTTGCGGATCAAGAGCTCGGTTGACTTCTGGTATCTTCTGATTTCTCTGAGAGCAACTGTACCAGGTCTGTAACGATGTGGTTTTTTCACTCCTCCAGTAGCTGGTGCGCTTTTCCTCGCAGCTTTAGTGGCGAGTTGTTTTCGTGGAGCCTTTCCTCCAGTAGATTTACGTGCAGTTTGCTTTGTACGAGCCATATTTTAAGAAGTCGATGTAGTACGGATACACAAGACGGTCTAAAATGCACTATCGCGCCAAAGTTTTATTTCTCATATTGATTGACAGCTAAGGTTCAAAACAAACCATTTGATTGGTGCTAAGAAAGTAATTTCTGATTGGCTGCATAATGACATTACGCTCATTACTTTAACATTTTTATAAAATCTGTGTTTTTTGGCTACGGGAAAACGGCTGTATCTTCTGATACACAAAAGCTTTTGACTTTTTTTTTTTTTAGTAAGTAGCAGAAGGTTTGGCGAATTCCAACGATGCCAAATTTATTGCCTTACTGAAACATTAAGACCACGAATTTTTAAAAAAACTACAGTTTTACTTAAAAAAATGTACAAAATGTTCGGAACATTTTGTAATGACGCAACTCTATTGGTTAATTAGGGTGTTTCCACGAGCAGTAGGTAATTTTATGGCCTCTTTTTAAAGCTGTCTGAATTCTGTTAACTCAAACGTTGTTTTTGTACTCGTTCTGTACGCAACTATATCAATATGTCTGGACGCGGAAAAGGAGGTAAAGGATTGGGAAAAGGAGGTGCTAAACGTCACCGAAAAATTCTTCGTGATAACATTCAGGGAATCACAAAACCTGCTATTCGGCGTCTTGCTCGACGAGGTGGTGTCAAACGTATCTCTGGCCTTATCTATGAGGAAACCAGAGGTGTACTGAAGGTTTTCTTAGAGAATGTTATTCGTGATGCTGTAACCTACACAGAGCACGCTAAACGCAAGACCGTTACCGCTATGGATGTTGTTTATGCCTTAAAACGTCAAGGAAGAACTCTTTACGGATTCGGAGGTTAAGCGTTGTCATTGCTCAACAAAAACGGCTATTTTTATAGCCACAAATCTTTTAAAACATTACTTTGTGCACGCTTCCAAATTACACAATGTGTAAAGTCTTGTCACAGTTACATTTATTGCTATACGATACTATGTCATATATGACACAAAAAAAATTTAGAAATACTTTGTAGGGTTAATTTGCCTGGGAGTGTTTCCGTGAAAAGCTGGGTTAAGTTAAATGTAAGCAATAACATGGATCAATGTACTTGTCTTTTCTGCAAGTACAGCTAATAATACGTATGAAAAGTGAAGCTAATCCACACACACATGGGGAAGTATTTTAAATGTAGGCTAGTGTTCTTAAGCACATTATTTAGAAGTTTTATTAACTTCGGTTAACTTGTAGTGACGCCAAGTAAATGTTTTTTTAAAGATGTGTGGTCTTAAAAAAGACCGTTTGTGTTTGGTAGACGTTGGTTTACTTGCTGCTTGTGTATTTTGTGACGGCTTTTGTTCCTTCACTGACTGCGTGTTTTGCAAGTTCTCCAGGCAAGAGAAGACGTACTGCGGTTTGAATTTCACGAGAAGAGATGGTCGACTTTTTGTTTTGAAGAGCCAAACGCGAAGCTTCGGAAGCAATGCGCTCAAAGATGTCGTTGACAAATGAGTTCATGATGCTCATAGCTTTGCTTGAAACTCCGACATCTGGGTGAACTTGTTTCAAAACATTGTAGATGTAAATAGCATAACTTTCCTTTCTCTTTCTCTTGCGTTTCTTTTCACCAGTTCCACCAATCTTTCCTCCTTTTTTGCCGGCTCTTTTTTCACCTTTCTTGGCTACTTTAGGTGCCTGTTTTCCTCCTTTAGCTGCTGCGTCAGACATGGTTAAAAATTTTTGCTACTTAACTTGTAAATAAGCATTAAACTGCAAGTCAAAACTTTTTGTTTATAAGTAAAAAAATCGGATCGAATTCGATCCGAAAACGCCGATACGCAATTTAATTGGTTAAAAAAAAAATCTTTTGTTTAATACTTAATTATGATTGGTTAAAAAAACATGATTTCGATCCTATTTTTATGATGAAAAAACGAGTAAAGTTTATTTCGTTAACACTTACGTTAAATATTCGTACGTTTTTGTATTAACTTACAAATCAAATCGCAGTTATGTCTGGACGTGGAAAAGGTGGAAAAGCTAAGGCTAAAGCCAAGACAAGATCCTCAAGAGCTGGACTTCAATTTCCAGTCGGTAGAGTGCATAGATTCCTTCGTAGAGGGCACTATGCTAACCGAATTGGATCTGGAGCACCAGTTTACTTAGCAGCCGTCTTGGAATATTTATCTGCTGAGATATTGGAGTTGGCTGGTAACGCAGCAAGAGACAACAAAAAAGCTAGGATTATTCCAAGACATTTACAATTGGCTGTTCGTAATGATGAAGAATTAAACAAACTTTTGAGCGGTGTAACCATTGCAGCTGGTGGTGTTTTGCCAAACATTCAAGCTGTCTTACTCCCAAAGAAGAACGACAAAGGACAGAAGAAGTAAACCGCTACACTCAGAAAACAACGGCTATTTTTATAGCCACACATCTTTAAAAAAACATTGTTTTTTTCACAAAACTATAACCTTAAAGTCTAATAGATAATCCATGCATACGCCTTGTCCTAAGTAACTCAAAGAAATTAAATAAAAAAATTTGATCACAACGTCAAAATAAATTGCACGTATTTGCACCTACTAATGTCTACGGCCATACCACGATGAACACACCCGTTCTCGTCTGATCACGGAAGTTAAGCATCGTCGGGCCGGGATAGTACTTGGATGGGGGACCGCCTGGGAACTCCCGGTGTCGTAGGCTTTTCATTTTCATTTGCTGTGATATATTTCTTGTTATAACAATTAAGGAACGTGGCGGTTGTTGAAAGTGTTTCCTATGACATTTTCCTACGACATTTTCAGGTGATAGTACGAGAAAAAAGAGCTTTCAAATGCATACAAACTCGATCTATTGCCGATCATCCAATAACCCTGACGGAATGGCAAATAAAATAAAATTCCGCCGCCTTCCGAGGACTTATATCGCAATCACGTTTCGTAACAGCCAAGCGAGGTTTTACCTTAGCGTTTAAGTCACCACCGACATTTGGCCGCGCAACTTTTCTAAGCTCATTCATTTTGACTTAAGGAGGGGGCGAGCGCGGACGCAGGCCCCCACTACCAGAAATTGTACGGTCGAGTTACTGACGTTTGCAGTAATCGCAGAGGTCAGCCCAAGCGTAGTGCAATGCAAGAGCCTCACTCTGGAAGAAAACCCTCATTGATCAGTCTTTACTTCCCCGTCAGGTAAGTATGAGTTGGAACTGCACCGTAGCATGAGGGTACCCTTCAAAGTTTGTTAATGCTTGTGGCTTGAGTGTGTTATAAACTGCCGTGTCGCGGGGCATAGGCTGTATTCTCCCCCAGTGTACGCGTTTTGTTCCCGCCGTAGACTATGCAGAGTGCCGTCGGAAAGAGGACTGCTATTATTCTTTTATTGCTTATGTGGGCCGCCATCGGTAATAGTGCAACACCAAGGCAACCCGTGGTCACGGCGTGAATGAATCCACCTCCATGACCCAAGGCCAAAAATCAGATTAATATACTGACCATTCAGAGAATGGCCTACCAGATATTAAACTGATAAGAACAGATACTACACTTGATCTTAGCCATTAGGCCGAGAAGCGATAAAGAACAAGCGTTGCCATGATAGGCATCGTCCACACACCGTAACTGCTTGTGGAGCATGTCACGTTACTGTAAAGCTTACAACTGTCACCGCGTACGGATGGACGGCGACATAGTAAAAATCACGGCTGTTGATTTAGCCGTAGGATGGAGAGCGACTGTAGCGAGTGGATGGTAACTTACATGAATGCTAACAAAGGCGACGATACTAAGTGCGTGATATTACTTTCCAATATGTCTGCGTACATTCCGTTTATCAACGCATTACGCCAGAACGTGCGCGCGCGTTACACAGTAGACCATGCAGCCGAAATGCGACAGTGCGACCCTGCCAGGAGTCGAACCTGGAATCCCCTGATTCGTAGTCAGATGCCTTATCCATTGGGCCACAGGGCCATGCTTATGACTTCGCCCCATCGTCATTTTGGCTTGCGCATTCGTTTTACTTACGACAGAATTCTTCGTGTTTGTAGCCATGAAAGAAAGGGACTTCTGTGAGTGAATTTTTTTACTGTGGTCTAATAAAAAAGTCGAAACGCAGTGCCCAATATATGAATTGCTCCTAATAGCCGGAAACAGGCCGTGTCGATGATGTAGGCCGACATACGCAACGCAAACCAAAGAACGCTTTATGAAAATCCTAACACGAGCGCGGAAGAAGCCCAAATTAACAGACTAGATGTAATGCTGAAGACCTCAAACTCCAGCAGCTTCTCTTGCAGACTATTGCGTCGTACTACAAATAAAAATTAACATGCTTTCGCATAGTCGCGGCACCCAAAACGGACATTATACGATGTACAGAAACACACATTTCTGTTTTCGCGCCAAATCAATTCCCGGGAGTGGTACTTTTACGTCCGCATACTTCGCACCGTCTTAAATTATATCTCATTTACACGGTAATGTTTAGTATACTTCTACTGTGATAACAAGCATCGTTTATCGTTGGATTGTTGTAAGAAAACATTAAAAATGAGTGAAGCAGCTTCTCCAAAGAAAATCGCACCCAAGAAGAAACCTGCTGCAAAGAAGACAGCTGATCACCCTAAATATGTGGACATGATCAAGGCTGCTATCGCTACCCTAAAGGAACGCGGTGGTTCATCTCGCCAAGCTATTACAAAATATATTCATGCAAATTACAAAGTTGCTGAAAACTCAGATCATCATCTGAAAATGGCTCTTAAACGAGGAGTAACATCAGGCGATTTGATTCAAACTAAAGGCACTGGTGCTTCTGGATCATTCAAGCTAGGTCAGGTAAAAAAAGAAAAACCTAAGAAAAAGGCCGCAGCAAAAAAGCCAACGGCAAAGAAGCCTACTGCAAAGAAAAGTACACCAAAAAAGAAGCCAGCAAAGAAGAGCACGCCAAAGAAAGCAGCAAAGAAGCCTGCCACAAAGAAAGCCTCGGCTAAGAAACCAGCAGCTAAGAAACCCACAAAGAAGCCTGTTGCTAAAAAACCTGCAGCAAAGAAGGTCAAAAAGACTCCCAAAAAGGCAGCAAAGAAGACCGCAAAAAAATAATTTGTGTGTATCTGGCTATTACATTAACAAACGGCTATTTTTATAGCCACACATTTACAAAAAAACATTATCTTGGTACAAAGTTAAACTTGTTTAAGTCACTTAAACAGTTAAAAAAGAGTAAATTTAAGATTAGATTCCCTAAGTTTAAGTATTTTCGTTTTTAAATTTCTTATTTTCTTGCTTTTACTTTTCTTGCCCTTCATATTTTTAACATTGTCAAACTTTATGTAGCATAAAATTTTTATGTAGCATAAAATTTAAACAGAAAGCAGGACAAAGTTTGATATAAAAAGCTAGCCGTAATATTTTTTATGGATGTGTGGCTATAAAAATAGCCGTTTTTTGTTTGGTAAGATGCTTAGGCACGTTCCCCACGAATTCTTCTTGCCAACTGGATGTCTTTAGGCATGATTGTAACTCGTTTTGCGTGAATGGCACACAAGTTAGTATCCTCGAACAAGCCAACAAGGTACGCTTCAGAAGCCTCTTGCAGAGCCATAACGGCTGTGCTCTGGAATCGCAGATCTGTTTTGAAGTCCTGAGCAATTTCTCGCACAAGACGCTGGAAAGGCAACTTGCGGATCAAGAGCTCGGTTGACTTCTGGTATCTTCTGATTTCTCTGAGAGCAACTGTACCAGGTCTGTAACGATGTGGTTTTTTCACTCCTCCAGTAGCTGGTGCGCTTTTCCTCGCAGCTTTAGTGGCGAGTTGTTTTCGTGGAGCCTTTCCTCCAGTAGATTTACGTGCAGTTTGCTTTGTACGAGCCATATTTTAAGAAGTCGATGTAGTACGGATACACAAGACGGTCTAAAATGCACTATCGCGCCAAAGTTTTATTTCTCATATTGATTGACAGCTAAGGTTCAAAACAAACCATTTGATTGGTGCTAAGAAAGTAATTTCTGATTGGCTGCATAATGACATTACGCTCATTACTTTAACATTTTTATAAAATCTGTGTTTTTTGGCTACGGGAAAACGGCTGTATCTTCTGATACACAAAAGCTTTTGACTTTTTTTTTTTTTAGTAAGTAGCAGAAGGTTTGGCGAATTCCAACGATGCCAAATTTATTGCCTTACTGAAACATTAAGACCACGAATTTTTAAAAAAACTACAGTTTTACTTAAAAAAATGTACAAAATGTTCGGAACATTTTGTAATGACGCAACTCTATTGGTTAATTAGGGTGTTTCCACGAGCAGTAGGTAATTTTATGGCCTCTTTTTAAAGCTGTCTGAATTCTGTTAACTCAAACGTTGTTTTTGTACTCGTTCTGTACGCAACTATATCAATATGTCTGGACGCGGAAAAGGAGGTAAAGGATTGGGAAAAGGAGGTGCTAAACGTCACCGAAAAATTCTTCGTGATAACATTCAGGGAATCACAAAACCTGCTATTCGGCGTCTTGCTCGACGAGGTGGTGTCAAACGTATCTCTGGCCTTATCTATGAGGAAACCAGAGGTGTACTGAAGGTTTTCTTAGAGAATGTTATTCGTGATGCTGTAACCTACACAGAGCACGCTAAACGCAAGACCGTTACCGCTATGGATGTTGTTTATGCCTTAAAACGTCAAGGAAGAACTCTTTACGGATTCGGAGGTTAAGCGTTGTCATTGCTCAACAAAAACGGCTATTTTTATAGCCACAAATCTTTTAAAACATTACTTTGTGCACGCTTCCAAATTACACAATGTGTAAAGTCTTGTCACAGTTACATTTATTGCTATACGATACTATGTCATATATGACACAAAAAAAATTTAGAAATACTTTGTAGGGTTAATTTGCCTGGGAGTGTTTCCGTGAAAAGCTGGGTTAAGTTAAATGTAAGCAATAACATGGATCAATGTACTTGTCTTTTCTGCAAGTACAGCTAATAATACGTATGAAAAGTGAAGCTAATCCACACACACATGGGGAAGTATTTTAAATGTAGGCTAGTGTTCTTAAGCACATTATTTAGAAGTTTTATTAACTTCGGTTAACTTGTAGTGACGCCAAGTAAATGTTTTTTTAAAGATGTGTGGTCTTAAAAAAGACCGTTTGTGTTTGGTAGACGTTGGTTTACTTGCTGCTTGTGTATTTTGTGACGGCTTTTGTTCCTTCACTGACTGCGTGTTTTGCAAGTTCTCCAGGCAAGAGAAGACGTACTGCGGTTTGAATTTCACGAGAAGAGATGGTCGACTTTTTGTTTTGAAGAGCCAAACGCGAAGCTTCGGAAGCAATGCGCTCAAAGATGTCGTTGACAAATGAGTTCATGATGCTCATAGCTTTGCTTGAAACTCCGACATCTGGGTGAACTTGTTTCAAAACATTGTAGATGTAAATAGCATAACTTTCCTTTCTCTTTCTCTTGCGTTTCTTTTCACCAGTTCCACCAATCTTTCCTCCTTTTTTGCCGGCTCTTTTTTCACCTTTCTTGGCTACTTTAGGTGCCTGTTTTCCTCCTTTAGCTGCTGCGTCAGACATGGTTAAAAATTTTTGCTACTTAACTTGTAAATAAGCATTAAACTGCAAGTCAAAACTTTTTGTTTATAAGTAAAAAAATCGGATCGAATTCGATCCGAAAACGCCGATACGCAATTTAATTGGTTAAAAAAAAAATCTTTTGTTTAATACTTAATTATGATTGGTTAAAAAAACATGATTTCGATCCTATTTTTATGATGAAAAAACGAGTAAAGTTTATTTCGTTAACACTTACGTTAAATATTCGTACGTTTTTGTATTAACTTACAAATCAAATCGCAGTTATGTCTGGACGTGGAAAAGGTGGAAAAGCTAAGGCTAAAGCCAAGACAAGATCCTCAAGAGCTGGACTTCAATTTCCAGTCGGTAGAGTGCATAGATTCCTTCGTAGAGGGCACTATGCTAACCGAATTGGATCTGGAGCACCAGTTTACTTAGCAGCCGTCTTGGAATATTTATCTGCTGAGATATTGGAGTTGGCTGGTAACGCAGCAAGAGACAACAAAAAAGCTAGGATTATTCCAAGACATTTACAATTGGCTGTTCGTAATGATGAAGAATTAAACAAACTTTTGAGCGGTGTAACCATTGCAGCTGGTGGTGTTTTGCCAAACATTCAAGCTGTCTTACTCCCAAAGAAGAACGACAAAGGACAGAAGAAGTAAACCGCTACACTCAGAAAACAACGGCTATTTTTATAGCCACACATCTTTAAAAAAACATTGTTTTTTTCACAAAACTATAACCTTAAAGTCTAATAGATAATCCATGCATACGCCTTGTCCTAAGTAACTCAAAGAAATTAAATAAAAAAATTTGATCACAACGTCAAAATAAATTGCACGTATTTGCACCTACTAATGTCTACGGCCATACCACGATGAACACACCCGTTCTCGTCTGATCACGGAAGTTAAGCATCGTCGGGCCGGGATAGTACTTGGATGGGGGACCGCCTGGGAACTCCCGGTGTCGTAGGCTTTTCATTTTCATTTGCTGTGATATATTTCTTGTTATAACAATTAAGGAACGTGGCGGTTGTTGAAAGTGTTTCCTATGACATTTTCCTACGACATTTTCAGGTGATAGTACGAGAAAAAAGAGCTTTCAAATGCATACAAACTCGATCTATTGCCGATCATCCAATAACCCTGACGGAATGGCAAATAAAATAAAATTCCGCCGCCTTCCGAGGACTTATATCGCAATCACGTTTCGTAACAGCCAAGCGAGGTTTTACCTTAGCGTTTAAGTCACCACCGACATTTGGCCGCGCAACTTTTCTAAGCTCATTCATTTTGACTTAAGGAGGGGGCGAGCGCGGACGCAGGCCCCCACTACCAGAAATTGTACGGTCGAGTTACTGACGTTTGCAGTAATCGCAGAGGTCAGCCCAAGCGTAGTGCAATGCAAGAGCCTCACTCTGGAAGAAAACCCTCATTGATCAGTCTTTACTTCCCCGTCAGGTAAGTATGAGTTGGAACTGCACCGTAGCATGAGGGTACCCTTCAAAGTTTGTTAATGCTTGTGGCTTGAGTGTGTTATAAACTGCCGTGTCGCGGGGCATAGGCTGTATTCTCCCCCAGTGTACGCGTTTTGTTCCCGCCGTAGACTATGCAGAGTGCCGTCGGAAAGAGGACTGCTATTATTCTTTTATTGCTTATGTGGGCCGCCATCGGTAATAGTGCAACACCAAGGCAACCCGTGGTCACGGCGTGAATGAATCCACCTCCATGACCCAAGGCCAAAAATCAGATTAATATACTGACCATTCAGAGAATGGCCTACCAGATATTAAACTGATAAGAACAGATACTACACTTGATCTTAGCCATTAGGCCGAGAAGCGATAAAGAACAAGCGTTGCCATGATAGGCATCGTCCACACACCGTAACTGCTTGTGGAGCATGTCACGTTACTGTAAAGCTTACAACTGTCACCGCGTACGGATGGACGGCGACATAGTAAAAATCACGGCTGTTGATTTAGCCGTAGGATGGAGAGCGACTGTAGCGAGTGGATGGTAACTTACATGAATGCTAACAAAGGCGACGATACTAAGTGCGTGATATTACTTTCCAATATGTCTGCGTACATTCCGTTTATCAACGCATTACGCCAGAACGTGCGCGCGCGTTACACAGTAGACCATGCAGCCGAAATGCGACAGTGCGACCCTGCCAGGAGTCGAACCTGGAATCCCCTGATTCGTAGTCAGATGCCTTATCCATTGGGCCACAGGGCCATGCTTATGACTTCGCCCCATCGTCATTTTGGCTTGCGCATTCGTTTTACTTACGACAGAATTCTTCGTGTTTGTAGCCATGAAAGAAAGGGACTTCTGTGAGTGAATTTTTTTACTGTGGTCTAATAAAAAAGTCGAAACGCAGTGCCCAATATATGAATTGCTCCTAATAGCCGGAAACAGGCCGTGTCGATGATGTAGGCCGACATACGCAACGCAAACCAAAGAACGCTTTATGAAAATCCTAACACGAGCGCGGAAGAAGCCCAAATTAACAGACTAGATGTAATGCTGAAGACCTCAAACTCCAGCAGCTTCTCTTGCAGACTATTGCGTCGTACTACAAATAAAAATTAACATGCTTTCGCATAGTCGCGGCACCCAAAACGGACATTATACGATGTACAGAAACACACATTTCTGTTTTCGCGCCAAATCAATTCCCGGGAGTGGTACTTTTACGTCCGCATACTTCGCACCGTCTTAAATTATATCTCATTTACACGGTAATGTTTAGTATACTTCTACTGTGATAACAAGCATCGTTTATCGTTGGATTGTTGTAAGAAAACATTAAAAATGAGTGAAGCAGCTTCTCCAAAGAAAATCGCACCCAAGAAGAAACCTGCTGCAAAGAAGACAGCTGATCACCCTAAATATGTGGACATGATCAAGGCTGCTATCGCTACCCTAAAGGAACGCGGTGGTTCATCTCGCCAAGCTATTACAAAATATATTCATGCAAATTACAAAGTTGCTGAAAACTCAGATCATCATCTGAAAATGGCTCTTAAACGAGGAGTAACATCAGGCGATTTGATTCAAACTAAAGGCACTGGTGCTTCTGGATCATTCAAGCTAGGTCAGGTAAAAAAAGAAAAACCTAAGAAAAAGGCCGCAGCAAAAAAGCCAACGGCAAAGAAGCCTACTGCAAAGAAAAGTACACCAAAAAAGAAGCCAGCAAAGAAGAGCACGCCAAAGAAAGCAGCAAAGAAGCCTGCCACAAAGAAAGCCTCGGCTAAGAAACCAGCAGCTAAGAAACCCACAAAGAAGCCTGTTGCTAAAAAACCTGCAGCAAAGAAGGTCAAAAAGACTCCCAAAAAGGCAGCAAAGAAGACCGCAAAAAAATAATTTGTGTGTATCTGGCTATTACATTAACAAACGGCTATTTTTATAGCCACACATTTACAAAAAAACATTATCTTGGTACAAAGTTAAACTTGTTTAAGTCACTTAAACAGTTAAAAAAGAGTAAATTTAAGATTAGATTCCCTAAGTTTAAGTATTTTCGTTTTTAAATTTCTTATTTTCTTGCTTTTACTTTTCTTGCCCTTCATATTTTTAACATTGTCAAACTTTATGTAGCATAAAATTTTTATGTAGCATAAAATTTAAACAGAAAGCAGGACAAAGTTTGATATAAAAAGCTAGCCGTAATATTTTTTATGGATGTGTGGCTATAAAAATAGCCGTTTTTTGTTTGGTAAGATGCTTAGGCACGTTCCCCACGAATTCTTCTTGCCAACTGGATGTCTTTAGGCATGATTGTAACTCGTTTTGCGTGAATGGCACACAAGTTAGTATCCTCGAACAAGCCAACAAGGTACGCTTCAGAAGCCTCTTGCAGAGCCATAACGGCTGTGCTCTGGAATCGCAGATCTGTTTTGAAGTCCTGAGCAATTTCTCGCACAAGACGCTGGAAAGGCAACTTGCGGATCAAGAGCTCGGTTGACTTCTGGTATCTTCTGATTTCTCTGAGAGCAACTGTACCAGGTCTGTAACGATGTGGTTTTTTCACTCCTCCAGTAGCTGGTGCGCTTTTCCTCGCAGCTTTAGTGGCGAGTTGTTTTCGTGGAGCCTTTCCTCCAGTAGATTTACGTGCAGTTTGCTTTGTACGAGCCATATTTTAAGAAGTCGATGTAGTACGGATACACAAGACGGTCTAAAATGCACTATCGCGCCAAAGTTTTATTTCTCATATTGATTGACAGCTAAGGTTCAAAACAAACCATTTGATTGGTGCTAAGAAAGTAATTTCTGATTGGCTGCATAATGACATTACGCTCATTACTTTAACATTTTTATAAAATCTGTGTTTTTTGGCTACGGGAAAACGGCTGTATCTTCTGATACACAAAAGCTTTTGACTTTTTTTTTTTTTAGTAAGTAGCAGAAGGTTTGGCGAATTCCAACGATGCCAAATTTATTGCCTTACTGAAACATTAAGACCACGAATTTTTAAAAAAACTACAGTTTTACTTAAAAAAATGTACAAAATGTTCGGAACATTTTGTAATGACGCAACTCTATTGGTTAATTAGGGTGTTTCCACGAGCAGTAGGTAATTTTATGGCCTCTTTTTAAAGCTGTCTGAATTCTGTTAACTCAAACGTTGTTTTTGTACTCGTTCTGTACGCAACTATATCAATATGTCTGGACGCGGAAAAGGAGGTAAAGGATTGGGAAAAGGAGGTGCTAAACGTCACCGAAAAATTCTTCGTGATAACATTCAGGGAATCACAAAACCTGCTATTCGGCGTCTTGCTCGACGAGGTGGTGTCAAACGTATCTCTGGCCTTATCTATGAGGAAACCAGAGGTGTACTGAAGGTTTTCTTAGAGAATGTTATTCGTGATGCTGTAACCTACACAGAGCACGCTAAACGCAAGACCGTTACCGCTATGGATGTTGTTTATGCCTTAAAACGTCAAGGAAGAACTCTTTACGGATTCGGAGGTTAAGCGTTGTCATTGCTCAACAAAAACGGCTATTTTTATAGCCACAAATCTTTTAAAACATTACTTTGTGCACGCTTCCAAATTACACAATGTGTAAAGTCTTGTCACAGTTACATTTATTGCTATACGATACTATGTCATATATGACACAAAAAAAATTTAGAAATACTTTGTAGGGTTAATTTGCCTGGGAGTGTTTCCGTGAAAAGCTGGGTTAAGTTAAATGTAAGCAATAACATGGATCAATGTACTTGTCTTTTCTGCAAGTACAGCTAATAATACGTATGAAAAGTGAAGCTAATCCACACACACATGGGGAAGTATTTTAAATGTAGGCTAGTGTTCTTAAGCACATTATTTAGAAGTTTTATTAACTTCGGTTAACTTGTAGTGACGCCAAGTAAATGTTTTTTTAAAGATGTGTGGTCTTAAAAAAGACCGTTTGTGTTTGGTAGACGTTGGTTTACTTGCTGCTTGTGTATTTTGTGACGGCTTTTGTTCCTTCACTGACTGCGTGTTTTGCAAGTTCTCCAGGCAAGAGAAGACGTACTGCGGTTTGAATTTCACGAGAAGAGATGGTCGACTTTTTGTTTTGAAGAGCCAAACGCGAAGCTTCGGAAGCAATGCGCTCAAAGATGTCGTTGACAAATGAGTTCATGATGCTCATAGCTTTGCTTGAAACTCCGACATCTGGGTGAACTTGTTTCAAAACATTGTAGATGTAAATAGCATAACTTTCCTTTCTCTTTCTCTTGCGTTTCTTTTCACCAGTTCCACCAATCTTTCCTCCTTTTTTGCCGGCTCTTTTTTCACCTTTCTTGGCTACTTTAGGTGCCTGTTTTCCTCCTTTAGCTGCTGCGTCAGACATGGTTAAAAATTTTTGCTACTTAACTTGTAAATAAGCATTAAACTGCAAGTCAAAACTTTTTGTTTATAAGTAAAAAAATCGGATCGAATTCGATCCGAAAACGCCGATACGCAATTTAATTGGTTAAAAAAAAAATCTTTTGTTTAATACTTAATTATGATTGGTTAAAAAAACATGATTTCGATCCTATTTTTATGATGAAAAAACGAGTAAAGTTTATTTCGTTAACACTTACGTTAAATATTCGTACGTTTTTGTATTAACTTACAAATCAAATCGCAGTTATGTCTGGACGTGGAAAAGGTGGAAAAGCTAAGGCTAAAGCCAAGACAAGATCCTCAAGAGCTGGACTTCAATTTCCAGTCGGTAGAGTGCATAGATTCCTTCGTAGAGGGCACTATGCTAACCGAATTGGATCTGGAGCACCAGTTTACTTAGCAGCCGTCTTGGAATATTTATCTGCTGAGATATTGGAGTTGGCTGGTAACGCAGCAAGAGACAACAAAAAAGCTAGGATTATTCCAAGACATTTACAATTGGCTGTTCGTAATGATGAAGAATTAAACAAACTTTTGAGCGGTGTAACCATTGCAGCTGGTGGTGTTTTGCCAAACATTCAAGCTGTCTTACTCCCAAAGAAGAACGACAAAGGACAGAAGAAGTAAACCGCTACACTCAGAAAACAACGGCTATTTTTATAGCCACACATCTTTAAAAAAACATTGTTTTTTTCACAAAACTATAACCTTAAAGTCTAATAGATAATCCATGCATACGCCTTGTCCTAAGTAACTCAAAGAAATTAAATAAAAAAATTTGATCACAACGTCAAAATAAATTGCACGTATTTGCACCTACTAATGTCTACGGCCATACCACGATGAACACACCCGTTCTCGTCTGATCACGGAAGTTAAGCATCGTCGGGCCGGGATAGTACTTGGATGGGGGACCGCCTGGGAACTCCCGGTGTCGTAGGCTTTTCATTTTCATTTGCTGTGATATATTTCTTGTTATAACAATTAAGGAACGTGGCGGTTGTTGAAAGTGTTTCCTATGACATTTTCCTACGACATTTTCAGGTGATAGTACGAGAAAAAAGAGCTTTCAAATGCATACAAACTCGATCTATTGCCGATCATCCAATAACCCTGACGGAATGGCAAATAAAATAAAATTCCGCCGCCTTCCGAGGACTTATATCGCAATCACGTTTCGTAACAGCCAAGCGAGGTTTTACCTTAGCGTTTAAGTCACCACCGACATTTGGCCGCGCAACTTTTCTAAGCTCATTCATTTTGACTTAAGGAGGGGGCGAGCGCGGACGCAGGCCCCCACTACCAGAAATTGTACGGTCGAGTTACTGACGTTTGCAGTAATCGCAGAGGTCAGCCCAAGCGTAGTGCAATGCAAGAGCCTCACTCTGGAAGAAAACCCTCATTGATCAGTCTTTACTTCCCCGTCAGGTAAGTATGAGTTGGAACTGCACCGTAGCATGAGGGTACCCTTCAAAGTTTGTTAATGCTTGTGGCTTGAGTGTGTTATAAACTGCCGTGTCGCGGGGCATAGGCTGTATTCTCCCCCAGTGTACGCGTTTTGTTCCCGCCGTAGACTATGCAGAGTGCCGTCGGAAAGAGGACTGCTATTATTCTTTTATTGCTTATGTGGGCCGCCATCGGTAATAGTGCAACACCAAGGCAACCCGTGGTCACGGCGTGAATGAATCCACCTCCATGACCCAAGGCCAAAAATCAGATTAATATACTGACCATTCAGAGAATGGCCTACCAGATATTAAACTGATAAGAACAGATACTACACTTGATCTTAGCCATTAGGCCGAGAAGCGATAAAGAACAAGCGTTGCCATGATAGGCATCGTCCACACACCGTAACTGCTTGTGGAGCATGTCACGTTACTGTAAAGCTTACAACTGTCACCGCGTACGGATGGACGGCGACATAGTAAAAATCACGGCTGTTGATTTAGCCGTAGGATGGAGAGCGACTGTAGCGAGTGGATGGTAACTTACATGAATGCTAACAAAGGCGACGATACTAAGTGCGTGATATTACTTTCCAATATGTCTGCGTACATTCCGTTTATCAACGCATTACGCCAGAACGTGCGCGCGCGTTACACAGTAGACCATGCAGCCGAAATGCGACAGTGCGACCCTGCCAGGAGTCGAACCTGGAATCCCCTGATTCGTAGTCAGATGCCTTATCCATTGGGCCACAGGGCCATGCTTATGACTTCGCCCCATCGTCATTTTGGCTTGCGCATTCGTTTTACTTACGACAGAATTCTTCGTGTTTGTAGCCATGAAAGAAAGGGACTTCTGTGAGTGAATTTTTTTACTGTGGTCTAATAAAAAAGTCGAAACGCAGTGCCCAATATATGAATTGCTCCTAATAGCCGGAAACAGGCCGTGTCGATGATGTAGGCCGACATACGCAACGCAAACCAAAGAACGCTTTATGAAAATCCTAACACGAGCGCGGAAGAAGCCCAAATTAACAGACTAGATGTAATGCTGAAGACCTCAAACTCCAGCAGCTTCTCTTGCAGACTATTGCGTCGTACTACAAATAAAAATTAACATGCTTTCGCATAGTCGCGGCACCCAAAACGGACATTATACGATGTACAGAAACACACATTTCTGTTTTCGCGCCAAATCAATTCCCGGGAGTGGTACTTTTACGTCCGCATACTTCGCACCGTCTTAAATTATATCTCATTTACACGGTAATGTTTAGTATACTTCTACTGTGATAACAAGCATCGTTTATCGTTGGATTGTTGTAAGAAAACATTAAAAATGAGTGAAGCAGCTTCTCCAAAGAAAATCGCACCCAAGAAGAAACCTGCTGCAAAGAAGACAGCTGATCACCCTAAATATGTGGACATGATCAAGGCTGCTATCGCTACCCTAAAGGAACGCGGTGGTTCATCTCGCCAAGCTATTACAAAATATATTCATGCAAATTACAAAGTTGCTGAAAACTCAGATCATCATCTGAAAATGGCTCTTAAACGAGGAGTAACATCAGGCGATTTGATTCAAACTAAAGGCACTGGTGCTTCTGGATCATTCAAGCTAGGTCAGGTAAAAAAAGAAAAACCTAAGAAAAAGGCCGCAGCAAAAAAGCCAACGGCAAAGAAGCCTACTGCAAAGAAAAGTACACCAAAAAAGAAGCCAGCAAAGAAGAGCACGCCAAAGAAAGCAGCAAAGAAGCCTGCCACAAAGAAAGCCTCGGCTAAGAAACCAGCAGCTAAGAAACCCACAAAGAAGCCTGTTGCTAAAAAACCTGCAGCAAAGAAGGTCAAAAAGACTCCCAAAAAGGCAGCAAAGAAGACCGCAAAAAAATAATTTGTGTGTATCTGGCTATTACATTAACAAACGGCTATTTTTATAGCCACACATTTACAAAAAAACATTATCTTGGTACAAAGTTAAACTTGTTTAAGTCACTTAAACAGTTAAAAAAGAGTAAATTTAAGATTAGATTCCCTAAGTTTAAGTATTTTCGTTTTTAAATTTCTTATTTTCTTGCTTTTACTTTTCTTGCCCTTCATATTTTTAACATTGTCAAACTTTATGTAGCATAAAATTTTTATGTAGCATAAAATTTAAACAGAAAGCAGGACAAAGTTTGATATAAAAAGCTAGCCGTAATATTTTTTATGGATGTGTGGCTATAAAAATAGCCGTTTTTTGTTTGGTAAGATGCTTAGGCACGTTCCCCACGAATTCTTCTTGCCAACTGGATGTCTTTAGGCATGATTGTAACTCGTTTTGCGTGAATGGCACACAAGTTAGTATCCTCGAACAAGCCAACAAGGTACGCTTCAGAAGCCTCTTGCAGAGCCATAACGGCTGTGCTCTGGAATCGCAGATCTGTTTTGAAGTCCTGAGCAATTTCTCGCACAAGACGCTGGAAAGGCAACTTGCGGATCAAGAGCTCGGTTGACTTCTGGTATCTTCTGATTTCTCTGAGAGCAACTGTACCAGGTCTGTAACGATGTGGTTTTTTCACTCCTCCAGTAGCTGGTGCGCTTTTCCTCGCAGCTTTAGTGGCGAGTTGTTTTCGTGGAGCCTTTCCTCCAGTAGATTTACGTGCAGTTTGCTTTGTACGAGCCATATTTTAAGAAGTCGATGTAGTACGGATACACAAGACGGTCTAAAATGCACTATCGCGCCAAAGTTTTATTTCTCATATTGATTGACAGCTAAGGTTCAAAACAAACCATTTGATTGGTGCTAAGAAAGTAATTTCTGATTGGCTGCATAATGACATTACGCTCATTACTTTAACATTTTTATAAAATCTGTGTTTTTTGGCTACGGGAAAACGGCTGTATCTTCTGATACACAAAAGCTTTTGACTTTTTTTTTTTTTAGTAAGTAGCAGAAGGTTTGGCGAATTCCAACGATGCCAAATTTATTGCCTTACTGAAACATTAAGACCACGAATTTTTAAAAAAACTACAGTTTTACTTAAAAAAATGTACAAAATGTTCGGAACATTTTGTAATGACGCAACTCTATTGGTTAATTAGGGTGTTTCCACGAGCAGTAGGTAATTTTATGGCCATCTTTTTAAAGCTGTCTGAATTCTGTTAACTCAAACGTTGTTTTTGTACTCGTTCTGTACGCAACTATATCAATATGTCTGGACGCGGAAAAGGAGGTAAAGGATTGGGAAAAGGAGGTGCTAAACGTCACCGAAAAATTCTTCGTGATAACATTCAGGGAATCACAAAACCTGCTATTCGGCGTCTTGCTCGAC